>NC_070629.1:16412328-16520798 GCF_947347685.1 Pleuronectes platessa | reverse complement strand
TACGCACGGGCATGCAAAGAACGCGCCCGCACACATACATTTAGAGGGACCTCACACGTATGTATAAAAAAAACCCTGCTGCCTATACAGTTGCGACAATCAATCGAAACTTGCGTGTGCGCACACACACGCGCACAGGGAGGTGCCCCTGGGATGCATCCCCTTATGTTACATTCACAACCAGGGATAGTTCATACCCTGCAGGGCTGCATTTGATCCATGGAGGTTGTCTATAAGGTCCGCGGACAGATCTCAGAGCAGCGCGTTATAATTATAAGATGTGGCTCTCTTCATTGACTGCGTGCAGCCAATACAACATGAAGCTATTTGCTCAGATATAACGCGCACATCTCCCGGGAATCCCTTTAGTTTATGGACATGTGTCCTCCCCTGTATGTATGCCGTTCCCAGCCATTTTGCAGGCTCGTGTGGATGAGGTGCGGGGCAGACGAGCGGCGCGCAGCACTTGTTGTCTGCTGCTGTCATCATTTTTACGCACAAGACACCATGAGAAATAAGCCGTGTCATACTTCACAGGGCCCCCCATTCATACGCGGAGCAGCTATTTGGAAATTGTTATTGTCTCAAACAACAGCATTTGTCAAATGTGACCGGGGAAACCAGGCTACTCTAAGTGAAATGAAGTGACGTGTAACGCCAATAGGACATTTCCACCGCTGCATAAAAACCCATTGGCTTGCATTGAGGGTTTTTTGGAGAAATAGGTTCGCTGACAACTCGGGATAATAAATGTTTCGCTTTCAGACAGATATCTCAAACGTGAAATCGCACCCAGCTGCTTGTGTAAAGCAAACAAATAGCCCCCTCGTGTTAGGAGTCCTCCACTTGTGGTTTGATGAATGAAACCAGACAAAGGTAAATGGTTATTTAACTCATTTCGTACTAACACTCTGGTAACCGGAGTTTCCGAAATTACAGACACCAATGGGGCCTATAGTGTGCCACATATCCATCTCCTTTACCCACCGCAGTCACAGTGCAACCTGACGGTGCATTTACTCTGCACTTTGTTCCTCATACATTTCCCTTTATTTAATTCACTATGGGCACTAATCATGTTGTCATCACATCCGAGGATGATAAACGTCTGGTGGAAAAAAATAAAAATAAAAATAAAGATGATATTTGAAGCGTATTGTTTCAATATTTGAAGTGTTGCGTAACGCACTTATTTGAGCTTCTGTCAGAGTGGAGACAGTTGAAGATGGTCCACAGCCCAAATAGAAAATATCTCTTTTCCTAGAGTCCTCTTGTGCTTTAGCTTGTATCGCCTAGCCAGAAATCGTTAATTAGGAACACATGCCACAATTCCACGTGTTTTTGAACTATTGCTTTATATAGCCCGAAGTGTAACAATTGTGTAACAGAATGCTCTCAGCGAGAGGATAAAAGATAGTTGCTCTGGAGGGATTTAGAATACATTATGTGGAGACAACTGGCTGAAAGCTGCGTTTAATAACCCAGCAAACAATTTAGTCCAGATCTGCACAGAACAACCCGGACCTGGGCTGTTTGGGATGATGGCCACGGTGACGCCATATTCATCCTCCTTGAAAATTTTTAACAGACATTTATTCTCACTTGCTGCCCAGGAAAATATAAGAAACAGACAAACAAGCTAAATAATTAGTGAGCTTCAGTAATTGTCCGTTGTAAGATTTGATGGTTTTGTGTCTGTTTATTTATTTTTAATGAAATTCAGCATGTCGTGGCTCCAGTGTGACGCAGAGAGAGGGCCCGGGTTTATTCTGCAACTTGCACCTGACTGGCGGCTGCAGGGGGGGGGGGGGGATTCTTTTCCACCATAACGATATAACCTGAAGAAATACCACATTTGTGTTCGTGTAGTAAGCAACATCAAGGCTGCGTGACAACTGACCCGCTGCTGCACACTGCGCAGACTGGAGGGCTAACAGGTACAATATGTCACATTAATCACGAGAGTAAGAAACTGTGTTCTTGTGAGGGAGAGAGAGAGAGAGAGAGAGAGAGAGAGAGAGAGAGAGCATCTGAGGACAGCCTGACGCACAGACCCATAGCATCACTCCAACCAGCGCCCACTGTAATGAATGCCTTAATACTGTAGCCTCAGTCTGAACGAGACAAGGCAACGCAAACAAATAACCCACGGGCACAGATTCCCCTCCCCCTCTATCCTACGAGGCAGATAACAAATATGGCGTTTTGAAATTCAGCCTATGCTATACATGCAGTTCTCCTCCTGTCCTCCTGGCCCTCGCGCAGAGGAAGACGTGGGCAATATGGCGCACGAGCAACACGTCCGATGATGAAGAGGGGACGACTAACAGGCAAATGTAATAATTGTCACACCGAAACCCCATTTTCTCCTTCTTCGTAGCGCCCTCCAGTTTATCACATTTAACACTGGAAGGTGTGAGTGAGTGTGTGTGTGTGTGTGTGTTTGTGTGTGTGTATGTAACGACAGGGATGGATAGATGGATCCAGGTCCATAACTGGGCTTCGTCATTTGCGAGTATGGAGACACATAAAGAGGGGACGAACACGCACGCACAAGCACACGCACACGCACACACACACGCACACACTGAGACGGACCAATGCAAGGACACAAACTCCATGTAACCCATCTAACACATTGAGGACTTATCGATGTACTCATTACACTCTAAATGTATCAGGCAAAGCCAAGGCCACATCTCTCTCTGTCTTTGCATCACACGCGCACACACACGCACACACAACACAAACACGTTTCCCCTCTAAATTGTGTCTGCACTACCTCCCTCCATAGTCTCTCTACCTCTCTCTCTCTCCTTCCTCCTCTCCAGTCCCACACAATGCATCACACTCGGTGTTCCTATCGACTGGCTTACATGCTGTAAAATACATTTTCCAGATTGATCACGCATATCACAGCAGCTTTGCAGCGGGGCCTAACCCTTTTGCCAAACGACGCCCACATCAATACCGAGCCATGCACTATCAAGGCGGTGCGTTTTTTTGTGCTTGAAAGAACAGGGGTGGAGAGAGGGAAAGAGAGAGAGAGAGAGAGAAAGAGAGAAGGGGAATATTGTTTGGTTTGTGGAGAATCACCTTGATTAAGCCACAGGAGGTAGGACAGAGGTGGCTCTGTGTGGTGCGCAGGCTTCCCTCGGCTGTCTGGGAAAAATATTAAACATGAATGCGCTCGCAGGTTGGCACCGGGCTCATTGCTGTATACGGTTCCTCGCAGCCTCTCCTCCTTTGTGCTCGCATTGCAAGTTATGTCAGTGAGTTTGTGGAAATATAAGGCATGCACGCGTCGTGTAATTACCACTCTTAATCCCGTCTAGCACCTCGTTTTCACTGGTAGGTATAATGGAGGTAAACAGTGGACTCAGAATTAGGTGCAGGGCATCGCAGGGTACAGACTCGACTGTATGTTGGCTGCACGTTAACGCTTTTTTTCTCACGGGAGCCACACAGAGTATAACAAGCCCGAGAATCTTGACAATTGCTTCCAGGAAAATGCTTGAGAAGGAGACATCGTTGCCTATTTCTTTTTTTAATAGTACAGTCACCATCACACAACTTCATCAACCGACCCTTCTGCAAAAAGCTGCATCATGGAGTAAGCAAATTGAAGGCAACAACCAATAAAATTCAAGAAACAATGAAAATTTCTTCCAAGACGAAACAAACAAAATGTATTTTGAAATGATATATTAAAAGTGCTTTTGATTTTCATGTCTCTCCTCTTTGACTGATGATCGACTCCACGCGCATTCGTGGCCTGGGGGAAAGGCGCCCCAGACGGTCCTCTCAGTAAAAATGTCCTGGAGGTCAGTTTGCTGCTGCTGCGGTTGCAGGTCCATCGCATCGATTAAGGAAAAAAAAAGTTCAACCATCAGTGTTGATATTGTCATAGCGATTAGACTGTTTCTTATTTGTCTAAATTTCTTTATTTTTCTGTTTTTAAATTCTCACTTCAATTTTAATTCTTGGAGAACATAGCTTCGACAACATATATCGCACTCATTATAAGAAGCAAAAGGTTATATCAAAAAATTATTAGTATAGAATCACAGAAACCCTGGTTTAGAACCAGAAAAAATACAAAACAGAGAGGTACATAGACACAGGACAATTCTTATAATTGCTTGGAAACATTATTTTCCCGCTAAGTCTTGATTCTTTTTTTCTTACTGCGCATATGATGTTTTTCATTTTATTCGTATTTTTTACCAAAAAAAAAAAAAGGAAAATAAAGACTAGTATTTTACAAAATGAAGAGTATTGTTCTTGAAGATGAGGGTGGGTTTACACAGGCGTAAAGTCCAGTTCCGATATTTTCTGTACATTATGTATTCCATCACAGTCCCCGAAGACAGAAAAAAGTTATGTCTTCCAAGTTTCTCAGAAAAGGTCCTATATATAGTCTTCTTGGAGGAGGATGGGCGGAGGGGCGCAGAATTTTGGTCCTTTTTTCCCTCTCTTTTTTCCACTTTCATTTTAGGATCATTGGATGGACATGTAAGGCCAGTTGAAGCTGCTCCCGGATAATAGCATATCCCGGATGAGGGTTTCAATAGGAGTTTTACCTACCAAGCGGACGAAGAACAGCTGCTCGATTACCGAAGAGGAGACGGTGCGCAGAGAGGGCAGCCGCAGCAGGAGCTTCCCAAAGCGGCTTGGCTGGTTCGGGTACTGGCTCCTCACGTACTCCTCCAGGGCGCACTGGGATTTCTCCTGGAGGCTCTCGATGTGAGCTGCGTCCGACAGGCCACAGGCGTCTGTGGAACACACACACACACAAAGAAGACTGTGGTTAGATTTGTCAATTCCCTTAAAACCCCTAGGTACATCATGCTGTGGGAAAGAAGCTGATTCTGACATGACTTTATTTCCCCTCAAACTTCCACATGTCCAGGAACAAACAGGAAACAATATGTGTGGAAGTCAAATGAATTATTAAAATTATATATATTTAAATATATCAGTTTATTATGTCACCAAACACCCAGGAAAGCGCGCAGGGCTGGAGAGAAGCAGTGACATGAAAAACACAACTCACTTTTTCCATTGTAATTATTTAAAAAGTTAATGCATTTAAATACGCAAACCCACGTGGTCATATATGTATTTTTTAGCCTCACGTGGAGCTTAACTCTGCCTAGGAGCACACTTTGCCTTCCCCAATTTACATCCTGCAGAAGTACTCTGGTTATCATTCAACATCAGCCTTTACGTGCTATTGACAAAGTGGAATGAACAAACACACTGGCCAAACATGCTACATCACACTGAGCCAGTGGGACCGGTGGGACTGTCATACAGAGCAAACAAGCGGCTTGCTGCTGGACAAGGGCTTTGCACAACACTGGGGAGGATAAATATATATCTGCTGCTGTCCTCGTACAACAGTCAACACGAATATGCAGTTAAATGCAATGGAAACGGTGTTGAGGAGGGGGGGGGGGGGGGGGGGGGTAGAAGTGATAGGGCAGGGTGGCATATAGTGCAGCTCCAGGCCTGAAGGCCGCTGCTCTTCATGTCTGGACTCTGGGGATTCAAGTATAAGGAAACACAAACGGCACTGATGAATCTGAAATTACACTGGATGTAATGTGACCTAATTACTCCGCGCGTAAGCTGTTAAGTCATTTCGCTGCTCTTCTCTCCATAGACCAGCCTTGGCCTGTTTTTCCCTCCGTGGAGCCTATAGGACACGGGGCCGCTGGAAGCAATCACATTTATTAACAGGAGGTGAAGTCAATTGTCGCGCACAAGCGACATAAAACGTCAGAAAATGTGCAGCGGCTCAGGCGAGGCCGTGCGTTTTGGTGCTCACCGGCGGGCTGTGCACAGCCACGCACCGATATAGACAAAAGCATAAAAGGCTTGTTAGTGTATTACAGTGTTTCAGCCTGTTTTTCACACAGCCCAAGCATGCGTGTTCTACTGCTTATAAACTGCTGTAAAGGCAAGCAGCATAACCGCTGGTGTCGGCTGTATGGTCCCACATGGAGTCCCAGGCAGTCCTTAAGAGATTCTGTATTGAGCTGTGCTTTTTATTCCACAAACGACACAGGGAAGACAGCTTTAGCTTTCAAGCACCACATTAAACACCGGGCAGATGCTTTTAAGCCTATTCGCGATTTTTCTCAGTGGTATAACTCACTGTGGCCAGACACAATAACCTTATGAACCCGGGGCAACGCGGAGATCTCGGGGTGATTTAGTGTGACCTCCGTCCGGGCCGGTCAGCGCCCCCACGTATGCAAATCCCCCTGTGGATTAACGCTGAGTGTCCCTTTTTAAAATCCACAGCGATCGATAAGGCGGAAATTAATTACATTTGGAGATTTCTCTTGTAAATTATCAAACTTGGCACGACTGGTGCAACTCAGCGATACGTGGGGAGTTCAAAGCGACGCGGGGCAGGGGCTGCAGTTGAATGTATGTGTCAAGGGAAAGCTGGTCAAAGACACCCCATAGTTCTCCATAAGGCCTGCCTGCAACCCTGCACCCCACAGCCCTCAATAGGCTGGGACATGCGAACAGATAGCTTCCAGATTTGCAAACGACTATTTCTGCTGGGAGGTTGGCTGCAGCAGACACATGTGGATAAGAAGTTAATGTAAGACAATGAACCTGAACTGTGCTGAAATAGAGTTTTTGCCCGGTTACCGTTATTTACGCCCAAAACACCCGAAAGGTCTGGTGTCATTAAAGGCAAAACAATTCCACCGCGCTGCTGGCAGTGAGCCACGTGACTTGTTATAGCCAACACCAGTATTAGCCCACCAACCTATAACTAAGTGATGTGTTAGAAATACATGGAGTTCAACGTTAATGTGCGTATGGAGTTTCTCTGGGTGTAGTCTGCGGTGAGTTACTGATGCGCCGTGCGTTAGGAAAATATGGTCAAATGTGTCAGTGCACGAGGAGATATTACAGGAAGAGCGCACTAATAGAGAGTAAAGTGAATTTAAGAGGCTGTCGTGTTCCTTTAGGACGGCCGCTTGGGGAAAATACGCACTTATTTGTGTTAAAACATATATTTACGTGTCAGTTAGCGTTCAAAATGTTGGGGTGTCAAATTAACTTCCAAACCCCCGAAACTGAAAGTAGTTATTGTGGCTCCTGAAACAAAAAATAGTAAAAATACAAACTCTTCTAACTGTTGGAAAAACCTATGTGATATTCGACTTAATGGAACAATGAGCATTGAAAGTGGTTTGGTACAATCAGTGTGTTCCTACTTTCCAGTTTGGGGAGAACTCAAAGAACTAACTTAATTCTAATTTAGATCCTCATTACATTGAACTTATAATCACCTATACACTGTTTGACAATTTTATAGAATTATATGAAATACTTTTTTTAAATAATATAATATAATATAATATAATATAATATAATATAATATAATATAATATAATATTAAAACACTAGAGTAATGTATTAATGTGTAGATTCCCGTGACAATAAGTAGTAAACAATAATAATTGAAATATGCTTGAATACAAGTGTAACAACCTTCAATATAAATTTGAGTTGAGACGCTAGGGATATTGAAAGTGGGAATTATTTGATTAAAAATCCAAATCTGAAAACTACATTAAAACTTTTTATTTTATCTAGAACGTGTCCAATTATAGATTATGTTCGTCCGTATTACAGAATTTTGTAATGGGCCAAATACGAGACTACGAGGTATAAACTTCGAGATAAGTTCACAAGTAGTTTGGGGCCTGTGAGTGAGTGAATTAGGACTTTTCCTCTTCCTCCCCATCATCACAGGACTCCCCTGACATACCAGGCCTAATGGCACCAAGTGTACACAACCCTCTCCGAAATAGCATCTAAATTACGCACCGAGAGTAAATGAGGACCTTTAGGACCTTGCCATCAATTATGCTATCAACAATCTAGGTTACTTTTGAAAATTACTGCCGGTGACTTTTGAGAGCGTGCGCGCGAAGAGGAACAATCCTCACTTACGGGGGAAATTAATAGGTCACCTAAGACGAATCTATAAACCATCTATAGGCGACAGCAGCGTTACACCGCGTCCTGCAGAAGCGATGCGCTGACATATGATTCAACTTCCATCAGTCTTTTTGATCTCAGTCTGCTAAGGATTATTTCCTGCCCCCCTAAGACATGTGTTTGTGCACGCAAAACAAGGATAAAAGCACGCGACAACACTCATAAACGCATCAGCTGTCATAAATCACTGCAGTGATGGACTACTTCATCTTTACGCACAATTATTTGACACCTGTTCCAAAATTTATGGACGCGAACCTACACTCTCGCTCTGAGCTTCGACGAGTCCGAAAAACTTTATCTGAGTAATTATAAAATATTTACACCTATGAGACTGTCAGTTGTCACCTATTTTAAAAAGCACTGAAGTGACTGTTACACTTAAAACCTGACGCGCTCGCTCAATCTGGATTTGTTTACACGTCTTATGCTGCGGCTACAACTGACATGGGAATGCATGTAAGTGGATATGTAGCAAGCTGTTTACAAAATAGCTATTCCATCGGCAACACAAACATCTCGTAAAGTCAGATTTGTGACCAGCGTGTCTTTGACAGCCACCTCCCTGATGCCACCGTGTCCCGCTCCTCACTCCCACTAACCCTGAGTGTAACTAGGCCTCATTTGATTATAGACATGTTCCTATGTGTGACATGTTGGACACCCACCTGATGTGAAAAGCACGATGGCCTTCAGGCAGCTGTACTCTGCCGAGTCTACGTGCAGCGTCTTAAGCTTCTCCACTTGCTCCTGGAAGATCCGGATGTGATCCATGAAAGCCACGACGCGGTCCGCGGACATCGGGGAGGCGTGGAGGCCTGCCGCGGCGAGCAGAGGGGCCACATGCAGGGGCATGGAGCACTGGGCCGCGTTAAGCACAAACAACTCGCTCCACGTCAGCCTGAGAAGGGACACCTGGTCGGTGATCTGCAGGTCGGGAAAGAAAGGGATGTTTCTCGCCCACTCCACGGCGCTGAAGAGCAAGCGAGCAGCCAGCTCGCAGATGTTCTCGATGCCCATGATATTGTTGGGCTGCATGCACTGGCTCCCGTAGCGGGACGTCGGGTAAGGCTCGGCCCGCAGCAATAACGAGATGTATCCGGACAGATAGCAGTGGCCATTCAGAGGGTCCCCGTTCGTCAGCGCGTACTGGCCTGGGTTGGGCTGGGTTGGAGGCATTCGTCCTCGCTGAACCGCTAACAAAAAGAAAGAGAAAAAGAGGAAATGTGCATCCAGGACTGATAAACATTGTTCATGAGTGTTACAAGAGTCCTGCAGGCTACAGCTTGTGTGCTTCTGCTCACTGAAACGGCATGCACACAAATCTAAATTCTGCACGCTTCTCTAAACATATCGACTAGTATGTGCTGTCTGTACGACTATATTATTCCAGATTATGTTATCGACAACGTAAATATCTCATCACAACAGATGTGCTGTGTTCCTCAACCTAAACAGTGACAGCATTTGTATTTAGGAACGCAGGCTACATGGGCTGGGGGCAGAAAAATGAAAACACAACCACTTTTTCACGGAAAACACAAACACACACACACACACACACACACACACACACACACACTTTCTTTAGCCCTAAAGTAAAATTGCCAAATTATTAGTATCAACATTTTGAGGCACGAGAGCCTATTGCATTCGGTCGCCTACTTCTTTACTTTAGCTCAATATTTTTCTTGGTTTTTGTTAATTTGAATAATTATCTATCGTGGTCAAACATATTATAAATAGGATTGATAATTACAGCTGAATGCAGCCACATTTGTACATTTTGGCCACATCAAAGGATCAGCTGGGAATAAAAGGATTCCAGCCATTGTTTGGTATTAAAATTAAATATTAATGTAAGTCAGGGTGCGTTATACGTGGGCTTGCAGCGTGATGCCACAAACAGTGGATTTTAAATGAGGGATGTTTGCATAAATTGGAATCAAACACTTAACGTGGGGAGGAAAGTTGTTCCACGGCCTGTAATACACCAGGCAAAACAATTAGCCATGAACAACTTCAGCGGCATTATTCAGTGTCTGGGCTGTCTAGTCTGCACAGGGAGCTGGAGACAGACGTGGGGTTTGGAGGGTGTGCATTTTACATGTACACACACAGATCACAAACCCCACTGTACGATTATAAATAAGTTAGCTGCACATACTTCTGAAAGGGACTATTCGCCCTGCACACACACACACACACACACACTCTCTCTCTCTCTCACACACACACACACACACACACACACACACACACACACACACACACTCACACACACACACACACATACACACTTTCGCACAACACCTCTTCTGCTCTAAAACCTATGCGTAAAACGGCCCTGTTATGAGCGGAATGCCCGTGTTTGATAATGGCAGCGTTTAGTCTGCAAGAAAAAACAAAATGAAAGGGTCAACCCGACGAGCCGCTTTGTTCGGGGCGACCCGCATTCACCAGCATAACTGCTGTGGCTGGGCTGGCCTTTTACCCTCCTCTCACACACAGACACACACAGAGACTCACCATTCATGCAAACATCCCTCAAAAACATGGATGGAGTCTGCAGTATGCCCAGCCGTGTAGCCTGTGACCTTAATGCAACATGGCAGCCCTGTACGTCTGCTGCTAGGATGCGTAATCATGACTGGGTTTAAAAAATATGTATTAATATATGTATATATATTCACCTTCCCGACGCATTCCCACTTTTAAACATTTCTTCAGCCGGCAGTATTGGCACTGATTTCGGTGGTGCTGGTCAATGGGACAGTTCCTATTGGCACGACATGAGTATGTTAAGTTCCTCCGTACACTCCTCTTGAAGAAACTTTTGCATCCCTCGCAGGTGAACTGGCCATAGTGTTTGCCGCTCGATTTGTCTCCGCAAACCACACATTCAATATGCTGCTGACTCTGTCCAGAATTCTGACTCCCCTTTTCCCGGCGGTCCCCGGCGTGGACGGGGGTCCCGGCTGGCTGGGGGTCTGCGGAGTGTGCGGCGCCGCTGACGCCGCCTGC
This sequence comes from Pleuronectes platessa, assembly GCF_947347685.1. NCBI lineage: Eukaryota > Metazoa > Chordata > Actinopteri > Pleuronectiformes > Pleuronectidae > Pleuronectes > Pleuronectes platessa. Next base: position 16,509,737 of record NC_070629.1, on the reverse strand, counting down.
TGCTGCTCCCTCGCCGGCTGAGTTGCTGGGTTGGGGCCGCTCGGAGGTCCTCCGGCCACGTCTTCCTGCGGATCTCGCCACACGCTAACTACCATTGCCATATCTCGGCCCCGGAAAGTGCTATAAAGCGAAATGATCGCCGGTGTTTGTGAAGCGAAGAGGATTTCGGGCAAAAATAGATCTCAGACAGACGGGGCAGTGCAAAGTCAAATCGGAACACGCAATCTCTTACGGGGTAAAGAGGGCGAGCGGAACGCGATCAATACATTCAAAATACAGGAGAGCGATTGAATAGGCACCGATCAGGATATGCAAGTATCGGGAGGCCAGTTCCAAGGTATATTGCAGCCAGCCATTCAGGAATCCCTAATCTTGTAGGAAAGCCAGAGTCCAGACGCAGCAAATTGCAGTTTGATACAAAATAGCCACAAAGGAAAAAGGCAGGAGCGATTCACATGGACGCAGGAGCGAGTAAAAAAAACCTTTTGCTGGAAAGCCGCGATCCAAAGTGCTGCGGAGATAAATTCCTTTCTCTTTTCTTCCCCTGGCTCCTTTGCGCTCCGGTCTTCGCCGCACGAGAAGGGAGGAAAAAAAACTGGAGAGCCGGATTTTTTTTTACATGTATATTCTTTAAATAAACCTCATCATCTCGCCCAGCAGCAAGAGGAGACCGCGTCGCCGAATGAAGTGCCCATGTATAGTTTCGCCTCGCTCCGGCAGGAAGAACGCAGACACGAAGAGGAGAAAAAAGCTTTTGAAAAAATCAAGAAGCGGCAGAAGAGGAAAAACAGCAACAACTAATAGAATATGCAAGAAGAAGGAGAGACCCAAAAAATGAATGCGCTTAAACGGGAGGACCAGCAGAGCAATGTTTCCGAAACGGGGGATCTGCGCGAATGTCTGTATATAGTGAACTTTGACACTACTATTGAAACTGACACGTTTCTATGGAGATCGCTGCGCCTTATATGGTGCTCATGTCAAGGAGCCAAGAGAGGGGCTGCTGGAGACTGATAATCAAAGGCGACTGACTGGCCAGAGCCCTGCATGGAGGAGGAGGAGAGGAGGAGAGGAGGAGAGGAGGAGAGGGGGGGGGGGGGGGGGGGGCACGGGGAGAGAGAGAAAATGGGAGGCTAAGGTTATAGCCAAGCCCTCTCTGCCTCTCGATTGGTTAGTCCCCCTCTGTTCATTCACTGCAAAAAATGTCCATCCACCTAAGTCATTCGGGTCTCGCGTTGAAATCTTAAGAGAATATTATTTCTCTCTGAAAAAAAGTCCGAAAATGTGCAGTCCTGCGAATCCCACCGGTTCCCCGCCGCAGCTCGAATCTGTAGGTTTTTCCAAGGAGTCGATTTCTTGAAATAAACGGCGGAGCGCGCGGGGAGATTCCGTTTTCTTGTTACAAAAATGAACACTTGATGCAATAACGCTCACAATGATGAGTGCAAGTGGAGGCAGCTCGAGCCCGACGGAGGATTCAGGCTCCTGGTTTGGGTAAATCCAAGGTTTCCCGACTCAGCGTTGCACCGACTCGCAGCCGAGGATGGATATTTTTTATAGTGTTGCCATGTACGACTGGAGGGGCTGGGGGGGGGGGGGGGGGGGGGGGGCTCTGACAAGCACAATTTACATTGAGCTCGCCCCGCGCTGCTATTTACTTTGAAACCTGATTAGTATGGGCCGTCTATTGTCACCAAAAAGAGGAAGAAACCCTGGATAGAATAGCTGAAAAAGCGGGGTAAAGGCAATAGGGGGGGGACAAAGGTTTTTTACGCACGACAAATATACAAAAAAATGATAAAAGAACTGTGCGCGGCGACGAAAGAAGGACTCTGGCTCAGAAATTCCCCCAAAGTTTCAAAAATGGGTTGTCTGAGTCCAGTATCTTTATTATAGAATTGACGGGTGTCATTATTGGTCTGAAGCGGATTTATATTTTCACACGTTGTTTTGTCTTTGGCATGCGCATTGCGGTAAATCCTTGTCTGTAATCGGCACAGTCTCGCTGATTAAAACTTACAATTTAGTTTAAAGGAGCTTATAAAGGGAGGAAAAATGTCAATGGGAAGACTGATGCATGAAAGAGCGTGTTATACAAACGGGATGCCGTGCCAGCGGCCGGAAATCTCTATAAATAGCCGGAGCAATAAGCAATATTCAATAATTACCGAGGTCCTATAGTCTCCACAATCACTGCGCTGGTGTCACATTATGTCTTAATAATGACAGTAATTCAAAATCATGTGAAGTTGCTGAGAATTTGCATGGGGGGATTCCGGCGTTTTTGTACCAGGGCTTCTGCAGGCTGGCTGCCTCTCCAGCTCTGAAATGTCTGGATCGCGCTGCCATCTAGCGTACGTTGTACAATTACAGCCTCGTGTTAATGCATGCACAAGTCATCAAACATGAATTGTTTTAACTTAAAAGTTGATCTAGGAAAATGTAAACGTGCCGAACATTTTGCGCAAAGGGCTCCTCTTGTCCTTATTTGGACTTATTGTGCAAAAGTGCAATATTTTGTATGTTGGGGACGTGTAACCAGGAAAAAAGTTGAAAAAGAACAGCAATAAAGATAGGTTAAATTACAAGGGAAATAAAAACTGCCTCAAAAGTGCATTACTCCTTTTGGCTACACTTGATTTACGTGGAACATAGAGGCGAAAACGCTGTTTTTCTTTAATCACCAAAACATTGTAATACACCGTGTTGTAATAATGGAATATGCATTGAAAATACACGAAGTTGCTGTTGAATATAAATAATCAAAGTGTCTGCATACAGATCTTTAAGCACACAGAGATATTAGCAGATACAATGGAGCGCAAATATGCAAGTGCCCCCTTTGGAAAGGCATCGGAGGGATGGGTTGTTTTTTAAGTATTCAACATGAGAGCTCTCTCTCCCGTCCCTGTCTCGGACACTCCACTGGAAACTCCCCGGCCATGTGTCCGGCTCTTTGAAAAGGTGAAACCAATAAGATTAAATCGGACAAAGAATTTTTTCCCCCTTCTTCCTCCGTAAGTGTATCATTAAGATTTAACTCCACAGATTGGGAAAAAGGGGGCTCCGCGGGAGAAGAGAGGAGAGTGGAGAGCGAGGGGGGCAGCGAAGAGGGAGCAGGGTACAGAGGCTCTGATAGAAAGCTGGGGAGCGGCGAGGGAAAACGGGGAGAAAGTGGACAGGCAGCGGGACGTGGACGGGAGGAGAAGCCGCAGCAGAGGCGCCGATGAGCAGCGGAGGAGCAGCTTTTTACACCTGGATCAAACCCCGGCACAGATCAGGCAAGTACGCGTCTTATTTCCACACTTCTCCATGCGCTCGGAGCGCGCGGCTCCCTGCGCAAAGCTACTCCTCTGCGCGCGGCTCCACATGACCGTTAAACTCCAAACCCGGCAGCCGACCCGGGCACATGCACAACTTTTTTAGCTTTCTGTACTGGGACAGTCTCATCCTGTCTCCACTTTATGTCCCATTTAGGGGAGACTCTGTTTTCCAGCTGATTTGTGCATCAGATAGCAGTCATGTTATTACAGGCTGGTTTGTTGTGGAGCCGCTGAACACGGGGACCTCTTGTTATTATTTTAATGCGCGTCCCGTGCACCTCACCTGCGAGGCTATTTGTTGTTGGAACACAAAGTTAAACGGAATCGATAGCAGCCGGTTTGTCTCGGCGATAGTGTCACCGGGTTTCAAGGCTGATGGAGGAGACCAGCCGCTGCCCATCTCCCAATACACTATTTACAAACTAGTAATACAAACAAATAAATAAAAAAGTCAATAATAAATTAAAATGAACTCAATTTAAATCTCACGCACAGTTATATTATGTGTGGAACAAGCAGCAGTGAGGAAATGTAGGATGACAAACAGGGGGATAGATCACAGCAGCATTATTAATATGAAGGGATCGTAATAAAAAATCAAAACCAAACGTAGAAACTAACAGTATTTAAAGGTTATTCAAGAACAAAGTGCTCGTCAAAGAACATTACATAATAACATTGACCTTAATCCTGTGCTTATTAAGTTCATGCTCATTAATAACCTAATTTATCAACCTGGGCCAAGTATTATTAATTTTTCATTACGGCTCTGTAAAAGAGTTTCTAAAAAGGAAACAACTCATTGTGAACATCACAGAAGAATTACATATTAGTATTGTTTTTTATTTATTTAACACGTCTCGCTATTGCGCTTCATATAGCAGCCGTCCTACACTGACTTTAATTCACTATGATGAAGTGAATATTCAGAATATTAAACTTCCAACCGACTTTTTTTATTTCAATCCAAAGTGAATAATCCACAGAAGGATTATGGATGATGAATTTCCTCTCGTGTGAAAGTTTCTACTAATGACTTTACAGCAAAAATATTTATGGGAATTAAAGCACACACACACACACACACACACACACACACACACACACACACACACACACACACACACACACACAGATACACACACACAAACAAATACGCAGTTTGGGCAAATCAGTGATGATCAGTGAGGGACTCCTCTGCTGTGGGACCTTGTGTTGCAGCTGTAATCCAGTTGAAACCAACAAGCAGCACTATCAGTTGGGAAAACACTGGGGTCACAAGTGCAAGGCCCCCCAATAAAACGATACACGAGCACGAGATCCCGTCAGAGAGAGAGAGAGAGAGACGTGAGACGATGCACGCGGAAGTTAGAGCGTTATAGATGGTGCAGGGCTCTATTTATCATTGATTGTGTGTAATCACATCAGGGTTATAACCACAGCGTATAGTCAATAAGACATTGCATTGGCTTAGAGGGTGAGCTTCGCTTTTCAATGGGGGCCTCTGCTCTGCTCGTCACCCACACACACACGCGCGCGCGCACACACGCACACACACACGGTGCTACAGGGTTCACACAGACTCAGCTGATGCTGATCCCTGCGACTTCAGCGTCTGTCAGCAAAATATTCAAACAAGTCAACAATGAAATACTAATAATGCGACGAGCAACTTGATGCGTGGATTTAAAAAGCAGCGTCAACACATCACCACGTCGCGTGCTGGATGTTTGACACCCATTAATAGTCCAATCGAGCACGTGAGGCAAAACTAACGCAGCTCTAAACCTCAATAACAACTTTACACATCATGTTGGACTGTGCTGTTGTATGGAGACGTTCACCATTACACTTATATTTAATAATAATAAATAAGTTACTTATGATATTTTGGCAATCAGCAACCTTTTGTAGAATATGATTTCTACTTTAAATTATATTCTTTTCCTAAATATGATAATTTCAGATGGCTGTAATATGGTATTATGGTGGTGTATAATAAAGACAAGGTGTAGATAGGATAGGTGCCACATTGACAATGAATGAACACAATACATAGGGTTAGTCCTTTGTCTTTCTTTTAACAATATGTTCTGAGTGTAGTTAGTTTTTACAGAAGTAAACTTTTGTTTGTTAGCACTGATCTTGCAGTGACATATTGATTCATACTGTTTTTATAATTAGGCTCAAATTAAATTAATCATGGAAATGAATTGATATTAAAACTTTCCACTTTAAAAACCAACAGTTATTTGACATGTATTTTTATTTTTAACTGGGAACCTGGAGTTTCTAAAGTGGAGAAACTTTTCTCTCAACACAATCGAAACCTATAAAGGGAGGACTTGAAGGAAATAAAGAAGAAGTGTGATTTTAACAGATGCGATGCAGGATAAACACGGACACACTCATATTTGGCCGAGTCCTAAAAAAGAAATCTAACTTATTCACATGTTTGAATTGGAGGGTTTTGTTGCTTTGAGTGTATGTTGAAAAGGGAGGAGGGGGATGAGAGAGAGAGAGAGAGTGTGTATGTGTGTGTGTGTGTGTGTGAGTGGGGGGGAGTGGGTGCTTCTTTTTTGTCCAAATCTGATCCCCAAATTATTCTGGGGGGCTCAGATTGGTGTGAAAGGGACGAGAAGGTCACTTGAAATCGCCTTTTATCCGCTAGTTTTTTCCCCTCTATGGATCAGCAACTTTCAATAGACATAATCTAATCGCTGTTAATGGAATGGCCATTCATGAGAAATAGTTGGAAATATCGCTGAGCCTATAGGCTGCAGCCATTTAAGACCGATGCGTCTAACAGGCAACAAGAGTTCACTAAATAGCATGGATATTAATTATGAGTGGAAACTCTGCTGTGTCTCTCCTAAGACTGGGGAAGTTTACATATTAAATTAAAAGTGTCAGATGCAAACAACAATCTGTTTACTAATGCAACTTTATGTGTAATAAAATAAAGCTGCTAATTCCTGTTATTTCATTATAACACTTTGTATGTTGTTTTTGTTAAAGTTATAATTCTGCCTGTAAGGAGTTTAGTTTAGCTGGAAAATTGCATTACCCTGTGAATCAGCTTGCTTCCTATGTAGATAGTATTGTTTAGGCTATTTCCTCATTATTTTTAATATGGCGTCTTCTCTCCAGAGACTTGAGATCCTTCACTTTCAGACGTGATGAATGAAAGTCTCTTTCCAGGCTTTTTTTTTTTTTGCATCCCACACTATAATTGAGGACAATAACTGCAATGACTTTCCCAATTAGGCTTGAGGTTGGATTGAAGTTAGAGGGACTGTCAGTTTATGCTATGGGCAATGGCTTTATTGCTCACTAACCATCATTTCTTTAGAGCCTATGTGCTAATTACTTTGGATGGTCCCTGAGACGGAGATTATAAATCCATTAGCACTCAAACCCTCGTGGTTGCACAGTGCAAACACTGTAATTTTGTAGCACACACACAGAAAAAAGAAAACCCAAAACCTTTCGCAGCAGAAGCTGAAGGGAGGCAGATTTTCACCGGCGTGTGCAGCCTCTTAGAGGGATCCACAGCGGACGGGAGCCTGGCGTGTATCAGTCAGCAGCTCCAGTGAAACACAGAGTAAAGTGAGCAGAACAGAGAGTGTAATGACAGGGGAACATGTTCTATCTGAGGGGGTTTGACTGCAGCCCCACGGCCGCTGATGAGGTTTCATACATGACTGTGTCAGCCTGACGCATCCTTGTGCGTCTTTTTAATGTTGTGGCATCTATAGAAAACCAGTAAAGTGCAGAGAAACCCCCCCCCCCCCCCCCCCCCAGCGCCTTGAGGAATAAAGTGAATTAAATAAATAAGACTGAATACCTGTTTGACTGCGTTTAAAAGGCAACATACAGAAAATACCGGGAGCTCAGATGGAGGGAGAGAGAGCGAGAGAGAGAGAGAAAGAGAGTGTGTGTGTGTCTGTGTGTTTGTAAAGGCATCTCACCCTTAAAGTAATTTATTTCAGGGAAACCGGAGGGCAAAGGTGGAATTCTTGAGAAATTCAACAAGGATAAGGGAGCTTTAGGAATTCTACACGCAGATTACCTTTCATCCCATCCTCACATTATCCGACAACACGCAGCAGAAATATAGCTGCATGACAAAAGGAGCCAGATCAGCCTCCGACGCAGAACAGAGGAGCACAAACAATTTTTTAAAAGGAAGTATTGCGTTTATTGAGGGAGGGGGCGGTGAGGTGAGGGGTGTCAACTCGGAGGAAGGTGTGATTTCAACAAGAGGCTGATGGGGTGACTTACACAGACGGGCCCTGTTTATAAAGTGTCTCGTCATTGTGGATAAAGTGGATGGCAGCTAAAAAGAATCTCCATTAATATTAATGACGCGTAAAAACGCACATCAGACAAAATATGAAAGTGCGCCGCACAAATCATTTACAGGGCTGCGTAAACAAATTCTCTTTTTTCGTGGATTTGTTGTTGGTCGTGTCCTGCAGTGATTCCTGACGCTCGGGTCAGAGTTTGACCTCGTTCCTTCCCCTTTTTCCTCACCCCCCACCTCCCTCCCCTTTTTCTGCGTCAACTTGTTTGGTTTAGGTTCTGACCAATCGTTACCTCAGCACTTCATTGTGAATTATGTTGTTGAAAAAAACTGAAAGTGTAAAAAGAGAAACACCACACAGTGATAGAAATGTTTAATGTGGCCGACACATCATGATGCTGAGGCTGAATGATCGGAGCAGAGAAAACAGATATTTACTCCCCCACAAATTCTCACATACAATTAAAGGGAAGGGAAGAAAATGAAATTATTACTTTCTACATTGAGTAAACCTGTAAATATTTTGTGCCATTAAAGAAAATATAAAGACTATATACACATGATCATTCTAATCATCCTAAACAACTGTGACATATTATTATGCTGACATATAGCAGAAATTGTGTGAAATATAAATTCCACCATACACTTCTGATTGAAAGCAGTATTGAAGCTTTAACATTTAAACCAAAATACACCCCCCCCGACACCGTCTCTCACATCACACACACACGGACAAAAAAAACCTCTTGAGGTTTTGTGTCTTTTCTTTTTTCAAAGGGTGTGTGTCTGCAGTGTTTTGCGTGAGAGGGCACATGTGTGTGGAGAGACAGCGAAGGTGCGGAGGAGGTGCTCCTGTGTGTTTAGTGTCCAGACCTGGCAGATTGTGACCTTATCAATGTGAAACTCTTAAGATAAATTATTCATAGCACCTGTTTGATGTGTCCGGCCAAAGAATGACAAAAGGTGTACGATTTGAGATGCATCTCGAAAAGCCACGAGGATCAGCCGCTGTGACACTTCCGCCTGGTTCTCAAAGCCGGGAAAGAAGGAGGGACGCTGCATGTGAAAAAAATAAAAAATGAACAATTTGTCTCCTAACAGGGGCTGCAGGAGAGAGAGAGAGAGAGAGAGAGAGAGAGAGAGAGACCAGAGGACAGCCATGTGAAGTAAGTGCACGATAATAATCTCTCGCAGATGCTTTAATAAAACTCAACTGTAACTCAATCTACCATCTTCAGTTGTCAAGGTGTGGCGGCCCTCAGCCTTTGTCCCAACGCCATGTGACTCACAGGTGTCCAGTGGATATGTCGGTCACTGAAGTGGGCCACCCACCCTGACGCTGCCTGCGTTATCCTCCCTTTAATCTGGAACTGGAAGCAGAGGATGGTTGGATTCACTCAATACCAAATGTTAATACCAGGTGTGTGTTGTGTGTCTCCCTCGCAGAGAGAGCCGGGCGTCCACAGAGACACAGCGGGACGTGACGAAGACTGAATGCCGGGATGAGATGTAATTTATGGCGAGTGCCGTTTGATTATAGGGACAGTGATGGTGATACCACTGCTTAGTGGGAGTGTTGGGATCACTTAGCATGACAGCGACAATATACTTAATCACACGTGTGGTAAATGTGACATTAAAGGTATGTAGCCTAAAATAAAAAGGCAGTGTCAGGATGGAATTTAGGAGGCTGCCCTCTGTGAATTTCATTACTCAGATCAGATTTAGTTTTTTCATTAAGTATATCACACGTTGTTTATTGAGTAACACTGTAAATTCAACCAATGTCCCGATTTAGATCTAATAGTGCATTTAACTCAATTTGTACTCATCTTTTAATTTGACTTGTTTACACTGATTTTTCTGTTCTTTTTGTTCTCATAATTGTTTCATTTATAAACATGATCTTGATTTTTCAGAGTTTCGCAGAATGCTCTGAGGTGTGCAGAAGTTCAAGTTGTGTTCCAAATCATCACAGCTGTTATATTGGCACATGAGTGTTACTCCTCTTCACTTTGTTTCTATCGTCACACAAGTGAAGTTATGTGTATGGTTTGTACGATCCCTCCACTGTGTGTGTGTGTGTGTGTGGGTGGACATTGTTTATGCTTGTTTATGACTCATAATTTAAATCATATAGTCATTTATAGAGAAGACAAAGTTCTCACCTTGATAAATCCCCAGATTGCTGAAGTATAATAGATGCATTATAAAACCAGTCAACCCATTCTGTGGCACAATATATTAAGTTAATGCAACGTATCCGTATTTAATTTCTGTCAACTTTATTAAAATGGACCACGCTAACATAAACTAAAATCTCATATGGTTAACAACAAGCTATATTAAGTATAGCACAATCATAATAAACAAGCAACCTCAGCTCACCATTTTAAATTGACTTCATTTTTATGAGGTAATGATTTTCCATTCTGAACTCATAGTCCAAACTTTTTTTTACGCAGAAATAAATCCAAGTATCCTGGAACTCAAATTATATATATATATATTTTTTTCTTTTTTGGGAAACTGGCAGCGTATCCTTTCATAGCTAGAGGTCAACATAACACTCAGCGTTAATAAAACAAATATGACTGGGATGGATATTCATGATGATATATACAGATGTACTGCGCATGAGCTCGAATCATGTGTGAGAGAGTGTTGGAGGAGAGCAGAGAGGGAGACGCTCACAGACACTCACACATCTGTCTGTTGACTCGTCCCTGTGAGTGTGTGTGTGTGTCAGTTTCCCTCAGATGTTCCTTTTGACCTTTGACCCAGGAGTTGGGGTCAAGCCCTGACAAATGAGATGGTCGAGTTCTGGCCAGAACTGCAAACATTCCACAACAATCTCCTGTCCTCCTCCCCTCTCCTCATATCCGTCAACCCCCCCCCCCCCGCTCCTCTCACAACACGTCTCTTCCACGACCCAAAGAGAGAGCCGGAGAAAGTTCTTGTGTTTTTTGTTGCGTTTGCCGTGATAATCTCCGATCGCACAAACCTTTGAAATGGCGAGTCACAGTTACTGGTTAAACGTAAGCCCCTCGACATCTGCCCTGTTTACGGGAGGAGAGAAAACAACAGAGTGGATCTTAGCGGAGCGGCCGTGTTAAAGAGTGTGTGTTCGAGGAGCTTGTCGGTGATGTCAAGGATGAGAAATGTTGCTGTGTGGTTTTTTTACACATGCTGCTGGCTCTAGCATTTCCGGCAACATTTCTCACTCTGCCTCCCTCACACCATCCGCTCTGCTGCAATATCCCCCCAGTTTTCCATCCTTTCCCTCCCTCCCCTGCCCTCCCTCCCTGACCACTCTCGCTCCCTCTAACCTTCCCCTCCGCTGGCCCACCCTGCCCATCTCGACCTCTCCCTCCCTCTCTCTTGTCGTCCAGCACACCCCCGCCTCCTTTCTCCCCTCCGCCAACTATTTTCTCTGATTTTCTAACATGCCATTCCACAGAATGCTACCACCTGTGTCTCTAGGGGGGGGGGGGGGGGGGGGGGGGGAGAAGGGGGCTATTGGTATACCTCTTGAAGAAACTGGTTAAGGTAAGTGGCCCAACCTATTACAACGACATAGCAAATAAGGGCTTCGGCTGTTGGCTTTTTTTTTCTCTCCATGCACTGACCCCGGCTTCCTAAGCGTCACCACCCTCCATCGGAGCCGTATGGCTACAAGTCGCTGCTGTAAAAACACACCCAGTCACTATCAGTGAATGTCAGCACCGCAGCCAGAGTGCCACAGAGGAGCCTGGAGACCAACAAAGACCGACTGATACGGTCACACTGAACGAATCGTGCTCTTGAACTTGCTTTCATAATGATGTAATATCACTAAAAGCCAATGCAACGCAGCAGAGATCTTAATAAAAACACATCAATCTCGATATGTGTGTGTGTGTGTGTGTGTGTGTGTGTGTGTGTGTTTCTTTTCCCTCCTCGCTCCCAGTTGAACTGTGATATTATTTGATGTTGCCTGTTATGTGATTCATTGGAGGGTACAGCTGCTTCACATGGATCTTGGCCCGGACGGGACTGTTTCCTCACAGGGCGGCCGATCACGTGACTCGAGTCACATGGACAGATCCGGGCTCTAATTGGCCGTGCACTGGCGCATCACCGTGGCGAATGTGGGTGCATGTGTTTGTCTCTCCCGCTTTGTGTAGCGAAAAGGGTGGAATGTGCTTTAAGTGCAGTTTTGCGTTCTCAGGGAAGAGGGCAGTGAGCCTCCGATGTGCGGGTGGGCGGGGACACCTGGACATTGGTGTGCTGTGATGATGATCAACGATGCAAGGTGCAGCTGGGAATGTCAAGCCGAGAGTGGGATCACCGCGGGGTCTCACATTCCCCTGATTCGTCCCGTTCCTCTCTTCCCTTTTCACATCCTGGTTATGTCCACCCACTGGTGAACAGTTTGCTTCCTGTATAAGACTCTGATCGCTCTGTACCATCAGCCTGCTGGGGTCAAACCAGGAAGTAAAGTGATTGGCAACAGGGAAAATCTGTGTAGGCATACGTGTGTAATCACGGTCATGTCCATGGTTGTGTGTACGTCCCTGTCCTCCTCCCCCCCCTGCTCTGTATGTCCACAGGCAGCTCAGGGATGTAATGGAAGGGCTTAGAGCCACTTGATTCCCTGCCACCACCCACCGTTACCCCAGTGTTACTGTAGCACGGATGTCTTCCCCCTGTCCCCCAGGGCCTCGGCGGTGCCGCTCTCCCCCACCCACCCCTCCTCAACCAGCGTCACCCGCCAACCCAGCCCCCCCCCCACCCGACCCCCAATCCCTCCACCTCCCTCGCCTCGGCTCCCTGATTCAGTGTGTAAAAGCACCCCCTGAATGATGGATTACTGTGTCACCGCTGCCTGCGAAGGATTAATTTGTTTCATTGATTTCTCTTTAGGCAGAATGCCAGCGTCTGCCGCTTCCCACCTTTTCCCCAAGACTCGCAGCTGTAATAGACGGTAATGGCCTAAGACAAATCAACCCGTTTCTTGTAAAAATAGCACCAAATAACCCTCCCCACCTCGCAGCCTGCACTCTACTCACGAGCGCGTCGGGGGGGGGGGGGGGGGGGTAACAGTGGTGGCAGGATATCAGGAGGGGTGTTCGATTCATCCTCGCCCCTCCATCTCTATCACTCTATGTGGCTCTCCTTCCATACCGGCGTCCCTCCTTATCCAGTGCTGAGCCAGAGGAGACCATCCAGTCACTCGAACAAAGCCATAAGTCTGCCGTACTTACAGCTCCCTCTCAGGCCTTACAATGGATGGGTAATGGCAGCGTTGTCTGGAGGGGACTGTGGGAGTTAGGCCATTCTCTCCAGTAATGGAAGCAGTTACTGCCATTCCCTGCACACCTGCAGGAACAGCTAACTGTTAACCACCGTGATCTATGGCGAGGCCTTACTGCACCCGGTGTTGTACTGACACCGGTGAATTAGGGAACGTCTGCACAACACATCTTTCTGTCTCTGCCACGGTGCATGAAGTTGTCCCGCTGTATGCTAAGAGGTATGGAAGACGCACGGGGAGTTATTGACTAACAAACCTCTGCCGGTGAATAAGTGTCCAAACGGCTCTCAACGCCGCAGACTGACAATCCCGCATTCCTGACATTCGCTGATTTAACACAGACATCAGATGCTGCCACATCTTTACTGCCCTGTCACTGCTTTGAACGATGGGAAACCCAAACTGCCTGTAACATTAAGCACACCACTACAGGCTGACTGTCCTCCAATGCTTTCCAATCCCACAGAGATTTATGAGCAGAACCAGATCCATTAATCCATTGTTGATTTGCTGTGGCTGCCCTGCAGGGTTTTTGGGATCAGATATCATACAGTGCTGAAACTCAGCCCGTCGTGCAGCAGGGTTAGACTGCAGCACCCTGCCTGTTGCTGCAATGCCACACCGAGCACTAGGACATTAAATACTAACCAGTGTTTTTCAGTTTTTTAAAATTAATGGCACATTTCAAAAATCACCGCAGGTCGTCCACCAGTCTCGCTCGGACCCCGTGTGACAGATATACGAACATCTGACAGAAAACACTGTCGCTTACATTAAAAAAACTGCAGCATAAAGAAGAGTGACGAGCCATGGAGGGGCTCAGCGCGAGTGAGCTAGAGCTGATACACAATGTGATAATGACCCGGGCTGCAGGGAAATCTCATCAGCTCCCTGCAATCAATTTAACAGTGTTTACAAAGCCATGGGCTGAGGTTGGTGCTCGGGGACAGGGCACCGGTCACCTGGTGCTCCACTAGATCCCCCCGCTAAGCTGGCCTCTCCTGGGTAAACCTCCACAAAGCCCCCACATGTCTGACACCACCAGGTCCTTCAAATACTCCTCTCAGACAGAGGATTAGGTAATCTCACCATGATACTGTCTTTTTCTCTATTTCTATCATTTCCCCCTCCTCTCTATGTCACTCCCTCTCTCTCCACCCCTCCATTCTCATTCATTTTACTCTCCCTCTCACTCTCTCCCTCTCTCTCTCTCTGGACCGCTGAAGTGCTTGCTCTACTCGGGGCACATCTATCCTCAGGGGTCCTTACATTCTTAAGTGCCTCCAGAAAAGGTTAGTTGGCAGGTAATTGTCCAGCTGTGGTCGGGCTTATCTTAATTGTGGGTGCTTCAGTGCGAGCTACACTTCCTCTGATGAAGAGACTTATGTGGAATAAAAGGAGGAAGATGGGAGGAAGTACCTTTCTGAAGTGTGTACGATATTTTCTCATGGGCTGTTTGTATTTTTGCACTTTGGCTGCGAAAGATGAATGATGACAGATAGAGGTATTATTCATAATTTAGATCCGGTCAGTCAATTTGTGTTTTGACTATTGATCCTATACATGAATAGTGAGCAAGGCAACGCCGACCCTCTGCTATTTTTAATCGATACTTATATTAGATAACTGATCGTGTGTGTGTGTATAAATATATATACACACAAACACATATTTATCCAAGTGTATGTTTCCATAAGAAACCTTAAGGGCATATACACACACATACATATATATGTATGTATTTATATACACACTTAATTATATATGTATATTATATATATTTACATTGATACATACATACATTTTAATGCAATTACACAGACCCCCCCTCACACGCACACACATATATATATATCCATGTCAATAGGAAGCTTTAGGGGGGTTAGTGTTTGCATTACCCCAGTCAAAGGTCATGACTGACCAATCAAATATTTCCAGGGCGCCATCAATAACTCCGACATGCAGACTAATACAGTATGGGATTGTGGGTAGGGGGAGGAGGCCGGCTGCGTTTGCTTTGAGCAGAATGGATGCACGAGAGGCCAAAAGGTTACTGGACAGACTTCAGCCCCCTGCCCCTGCAGCCTCTCATATGAGCGTTTGATAGCGACAGGCGCAATTATAAAGGTATACTTCAGACAGGTCAAATGGGAGAGGGCAAAGTGCAGAACCTTTAAAGCACTGGCTGGAGTCAAAGGTTAGCACGGACATAGGACATCATAGAGTGCCACCGGGCAAGGGGTAATGGAATCACAGCTGTAAAGAAACAAATGACAGGGAGGGGAAAAAAAGGATCATATCTTGTCTTTGTTTTTGTGAAATTATTAATTGGCAGAGAAAATTAAAAGAGGTGGTCGTGATCAGAATCTCAAATTGCGGCATTAAATGCTGTTTGGCTTGACTGAAGTAACTATGTGAGATGTGTTTGTGTGCTAATATACTGTATGTTATCTGAGGAACCATCAGGCTTCATGGCTATTAAATATGAATAGCCCAAGGTCAGGGAAGGTCGCGGCATGCATTTAGCACCAGTGACCAATGCCAAATGTAAAGGTCAAAGTGGAATAGCCTGAGTCGGAGCAATACGGCGTTTGCTCATCCACATTTATGCATCCCATCGGAGGTGATTTATGGCGGGAGATAAGCATGTGGATGGGAAGAAAACACTCTCTTTCTCCTATCCCGTCAGACTCAGTAAATATACTACTCACTTATATCAATCACCATGTCACAGTGAATCGCCACTGTACGCTTCCCGCTCAGATTAGAAACTGCCTTTGTCTTGCTCTGCCTCCCCCCCCCCCACCCGGCTCTGGGGAACACACTGGCGGTATTGTTGCTATTTCACAAGCTTTATATTAGCATTTCAAACAGCTGTGGTACAAAAGTAGTGAGTATATTCAAAGTCAGCAGAATTCTTTAGTTATGCGCCATAGATACATTCCATACTGTATCAATCATGCACTGTGGAAGTTAGCTCCTCAAAAGATCTGGAAAATACTGAGGAAAAAATGGAACGTTCAAATAAAATCTCTTATGTGACAAAAAGCTTTTTTTAAACATAACGTTACCTCACTTCCATTTACTTGGATGGCTTGCAGTTGATTTATTTGCCTTTAACAGGTTTCCGTGAGCCTGGTTTGCATGAGAAAATAATAAGAGAAGTTGAACCTCTGTGCTGTTAGTCACATCAGAATTCCACGACATTTAAAAGAGCTCAGATTGAAGCAGGTTTTATGCTTATGAAACAAATCACTGTCGATTAGGATCCATTTACCCTCCTCTGTCCTCCGCAGAACAGAATTCCTGTGCTGCAGCCAGCCTGGCTGTTCAGCATTTTGCATCAGCAACCTATGATCTGCGGGGACTTGGCCGGGGCCGGCGATTAACTCGATATCCCGGCTTGTTGAATCGCGAAGGCCTCTGCAACACGAACATGTTCCCCACGTCCCTTCGGCTCCTTTAAATGTGAAAACCAGCCCGTCACTGGTGCACCACAGCCTTCGCGAACTACCCCCAAGTGGTTCAGAATCCAGCCAGAGAAAAGTCCAAAAAGAAAACACGCTTTTGAACTAGCGGCCAAAGCGGAAACATGGTCTAGTAAGCTGCTTTTTAACCTGAACCATAAAGAAGTATTTTCCTTTCCTCCAATAGTAATAAATTTGCTCTTTTCCTTTATTACACATGTTATGTTTTTCCACGGATAGATCAAAGAGTGATAATGCTCCACACCATATAGGCACCAGTGTAAATTACCTGACACTTTATGTTTAGCTCTCCATTAGTCTGCATTTCAGCTTGCACGCAACTTCAATATAACAGAGACCTCTTTAACACAAGAGAAACGGCAGGAGCCAAAGTATAGAGTGTTTCTCCTCTGGAAATCACATCGGTCTCCCTGCGTCGACTGCAGAGGTCAGCTCCGAGGATCGGATGCTTACCGCTTTAATACCGCCAATGACATTTCCCTGTACGCACCAGCCTCTACAGCGTCTATTCCCCCTCCCTGTGAGAGCAACAGTTCTAAAGGCTGTTTATACACGGGACAAGTTCTGTATGATCTGTCACATTCATCTCTATTTCCCATTCACCATGGGGCATTTGAACCACATTAGAATCTATTACCACCATGCAGATTCAGCCCCCGCTGACAATACAAATCATGATAAGATGGAGCGGTGACTCCATAAACACCCTCGCTTATATATCACATCATATGAGCTGGGCTGGATAGCAGCTCCTACTTGTCATCCCGACGTGATGGTCTATTTATATGGATGGACTAAAGGGGCGGATATCATTACATCTCTGTCTATCTCTAACCTGTGTCTGTTACTGTCCCATTCAGACAATAGATATAAATAGTGTGTGTGTGTGTGTGTGTGTGTGTGTGTGTGTGCGTTTATCTGCGGGAGCATCCATCACTCAGCAGTAGGAGTTCCAACTCAGCTGCTTGTGAGGAGAGATTTATGTTGTAATGCATCAAATCAACAGACCTTTACAGTAAAATATGATTTTATCAATAGGCCTGATCAATAGTGCATGCAAGACGCTGTGTAATTATTATAGAGGTCCGGATCAATAAAGCTGTCATGCATGACCTCCGGCCAAAGGCCGCCAGTCACAGACAGTCAAAGAAAAGGTTTGTGTCGTGGCCCCGAGATGTTTGATTACCTGTACATAAGGTCATATCTCTCATGTACCGTAACTTATCACCACACGCTCGGCTGGGAGCAGATCCAGGCAGGGAAAGTTCTCACCGCACTAACCGCCGCATAGCCTACACCTTTAAAACTATATTTTTATATGGTGTGTTTTACTGACCAATTAATAGCCGCAGGTCTGTTTAAAAAACAGCCATCGTCAGTGAATCGAGTTTCCCCGGCACCTCTGCCGGCATTAGAGATTATAAATGATGGAGACACAGATGACTGTCTTTACTGGAGTGAGGATCATTTGTCCTGAAGCAAAGCAATGTGATAGTGGAAGAAAGACTGTCGAAAAGAGCTTTGTGTTACACTGGGGTGGGAACACTCTGCATTAACCCACACACAGTCACACACAGTCACACAAGCACACACAGTCACACAGACACATACAGTACACCAGAGAGGGAGCGTGAGGCAGGGACCAATGAGGCAGTTTATATCGGGATTTTGTTTCACAGCCGCGGCCTCCTGGGAGAGTGGGGTCTGCCAATAACACTTAAGAGACAGAGCAGGAAAAGTAAGTGCTTTTATTACATCTCATCACTCATGTAATTTCTGGCAGCATTTGTGATTACAGATCAAGTGATTGACTAACTACACATTCGGCAGCTGAGTTATGAACCGGGTGCCTACCATTCCAGCCCCGGCAGATTCTCCGTGTCAGCTGTAACTCATCCCTTCCCAGGGTGCTAAATCAAAGAGCACACTGCGGCCGGAAGAGTTAAATAATAACTTGAGCTTTATTGTAAATCTGTCAGAAATTACACCTGCACACACGGCGCCCCGGCCCGGGTGTTGTACTGCATGGGGTGAAGAGGCTGGATGGAGGGGATCAATAGAGGCCCCGATGGAGGTATTGATGGATGACAGATGAAGTTGGCGTCTGTGCGTGCGTGTGTTTGTTATGGGTGTGTATCCGTGTGTGTACGGGGTGGGAATCACCCTGGGGTTAGGTGGAGAGCGCGGCTCAGGGTGTTTAATCGACAGACCTCACCTTGAATCGATTGGCAGGAATCTCGCAGGGCAGCTACGTGATGCACGGCTGAGGCTTACACACACACACACCGAAAACAAACCGACGGGAGTTTAAGGGATGATGGGGAGGGATGGGCAGATGTCTCAATGCCATCAGAGCTTCGTGTCTGTGTGGAGTCGGTGTTTAGTTAGTTACTCACTAAAGCAATTCACAGGCTCTGTTAATATTTGACGGATCAGTCTCCTGGAGCAGAAATAGGATTTGCTTATAAATACCTAACATTAGTATTCTTTTTCATGACATAAAAAACAGGGATCAAAGTCATGAATAGTGTTGATGTTGTCTTTACTCGAATGACATGACAACGACAAAAATAGGTGCAACATATCCAGCCAATATTGTAGCATAACTTATAACCCACAGGTGGTACATTCATAGAGAAATATTTACATTTGTAAATAAGCATTTAAAACGATTTAATATTTCTCATTATTGTTATTACTGTCATCATTAGTAGTATTATTAATCTGAAATAATTCAATTAATTCAACCATAATTTAATGACATTTCTGAGTGATGAGTCTCACCTCGCTAAGCCAAGTTTAGAAGTCTAGAAGTGTAGATCATGAACAAACACTGAAATCGTTTGAAACAGGCAGATCTCTTTTCGGACATGAAGGTGCCGTCAATGAGCTTTTAAGTAAAACCCCTGACAAGAGGAATTACCATGCGGTTGTGGTTGACACTGTGGCAAAGAACCAGTTTAAAATATAGTCTAATGAAGGACTCTTTCCTTGGAAACTTGAAAACAAAACATAGCAAATAAAACTCAAGGGACTGATCCTGTT
Organism: Pleuronectes platessa; assembly: GCF_947347685.1. NCBI lineage: Eukaryota > Metazoa > Chordata > Actinopteri > Pleuronectiformes > Pleuronectidae > Pleuronectes > Pleuronectes platessa. The sequence continues at coordinate 16,490,276 of NC_070629.1, read as the reverse complement.
TACGCAGAGAAACCTAATCGTATAGCGTTATCTCTGCAACAAATCAATTTCCTCAGCCTCTATAGAGAGATAGTAGTACGCACATGTGACTCATACTGCAGAGATGAGCAGCCATGAAAACACTCCAGCGTGAAATGTCTTACAAGAGGCCAAGATCTGAAGGGCGTTATGTCTTTAATAAACAACATACTGTAAGTATTAAAATCAATGTGGCTTGGTAGTATGGTGAAGAAGAAAAAAACTAAACCATCTCAAGTTCTGTGGATTTGCTCAAGGAGTCTGGAATTCCTGCACGCAGATTTCACTGCAAAGACAAAAGCCTGATGCTTTCCTATGAGGTCAAAGTTCATGAGAGTCGTTGACTGAGATGGTCTGAAAGAAAAGCACATTTGCCAAAACACAGTTTGGGGTAAAGTGGAGCCCTTTAATACTGATCTGAAATCAGTTTTGGAGAACTCATGCAGAGTAAATGAGACTGTTTCTCCGACATTTTGGCGCCAAAAGTATTAAGCTTTGTATGTGGCCTGTAGAAAAGCATTATCAAGTAGATAATAGAGTGCACATTCTCTCTCTCTCATAGTTGGGGCTGTGTATTATCCAGGGGGTTATACAATAAATATATTTTGATTTCAAGTAGCTCACATAACCTGACATAAGAGGGTAAATACACATGTTTAAAACATTAAAGCATGAAATAAATATTCTCGGCTCCACTGGTGGACAGAACTGGGTCTGTTGGTTTTTTATAGTTTCTTCCAAGAGGCGCCAGGGGAGGAAACTGCTCTCCTGGGTGTTGGACAGTACCTGGATGCTTCAGAAGAAGAAGGAGTAGGAGAAAGAGAGGCTTTGGCTCGTGGTCTCTGGTGGAAGGAAGGGGACGTCTGAATCTGTTGTCCAGGGGTCAGACGGGGAGAAGGATTGTTAATCGGAGACTCTGGGCCAGTGTGTAGTCTTGTTCTTGAGTGGTGACAGGAGGCCACTCTCTGAGCCCCGGGACCTGAACATCTCCCAGGAGGTCTGGGTTTTAGTCTCAGATCGGGACTCTGCAAAATGCTGCTATCACTTCCAGATTTTTGGAGCAGCTCAGTCAGATGGGTAGATCTCTTCTGGAAAGACAAACACATGTGAAAACAAATGAGAATACAGTGAATATACCCTATATTCTGTACTCAGTACCAACTTTTGAGATGCTACGTTAATGACTTGATGCATGTATTTAATTACATGTATAATATATAATAATGTACACTTTCTTCTTTAAACTCAGCCAAAGCAATTCAACACAGCCTCATAGTTCAAAACCACTGACTGTCCCTATCTCACACGATCATATAAAGTAGAACAAATAAAGGGTTGAGGGCCAGCAGCCCTGAGATGCTGCCAGCTCATCCTGATAAAAGTAAAAATAATATTTGGATTATACTCACTGAGGCAAAAGAGGCTAAGTTAAAGAAATAAAACTTGATACGTGCAAACAGGTGTGTTTCTCTTTAGAGACATATGTACCCTCCCATGGATCATACACCAGTGACAACCTGGACCATTTAGATTTTTTTTTTTGGACCAGTGTAGTTAGGCTGCATTCCAGATGTGTGTTAATCAATTGACACAATCTTCAGACCCAAGTTCATAACTTTTCCTAATAAAAGCTTTGGGATTTTACTCAAAAGGTATTGCGGGATTACAGCAATAAAATGCACATTGTGCTTTTATTGTGTAGACAAAGAGGAAGGGGTTCTATGACCTTTGCTGCCATGACGGCGATCAGCATAGGTCACTGATGTGAATGTTGGTTTCAGTCTGATATGTTGAAATAAACATAATCAATTATCAAAATGATCTGGGGGGCAGACATATTGCCGCCAGTTGCCTACCACTGCTGTAGTTTACCCGAGGGCATTCGAAGGAATGTTTAACCTGATCCAAAGACTGTCTGTGAAGGCCCCGCCCCCACTGACTGCAAAGTGTTGTTTTTCATTAAAAATGTATTAATATTGAACGTATCAAGTGTCCAAATCACACCACATATGATCATGTCCTCGATGCACATGTCCAGTGCGATCAGATATGATGAAGAGTTCCACATCCAGACAGAGATTTGTGGAATTAGTTGATAGGTAATCCCAGTAACACTCACTTTTTGAGCCTCGGCTAAACCTCTGCTATGAGCTTGATGTCCGGTCAGCAGCCTCGGCAGGGAGCTGGCTATTGGCCTGCATTGGTCTCCCGCTGTCTTGGGTAAAAGATGCAAAGTGGTGAAGACTGTTTCTCTGCTCGCTCTGCTCCTGCGTGGGTCTTTCCTCAGCTCCAGCGGCCCCTCTGTTCTGCAACCCTCCCTCTCTCTCTGCCCCTGGTCGGATTTGATTGATGAGCGGCCATTTCCTGTCCTGTCTATCCCCGGTGCAGACCTGGCTCCGGCGAATGCTGAATCAGGTATCGCTCCATTGCCCTCATCATGGTTTGGTTTTTTTCCGCGTTCTTCATCTTTCTCCTCCTCCTCCTCCTCTGGGCCCTCTGGTCTCTGCATATCCTGGATCCTGTGCTTAAAGTCCTGTCAGGAAGACACACAATATTTTTTCAGGTTACTCCTATTGGGACAAAGCTAAAATTCCCCTTCAAAGTAATTTACAATTGGATGATCTATTACTTAAATAAAAATAAATATAAGAACCACCTTGGTTGCTGTCATACCAACAGTTTCATGGGGGTCATATATCACTTTTATTTTATTGTTTTAGTTGAAATACAGGTTCAGAGCGTGTTAGCTTGGCTTCACGGACTCAAGGTGTAAGGAGGTGACAAATGGACTTCCCAGTGGCAATGAAAATCAATTTTGGTAACCAGAGGTTTGCATTTGTAGTAAAAGTTTTTAACATCTACCTCACGTCTGTCCATCCTTTGAGAAGGGACCATCAGTCGTGACCCGCTCTGAGGTTTCTGTGTTTTCCCCTGTTTAAAGGGGGAGTCCAGTTGAGGGAGTCCAGTTGAGGGTAAAGGGATACGTTTTTTTTACCAAGAGCTGAGCAACACAAGTACTGTAATGCATTACTTTTTGCTATTGAGGAAGTATTGTAATTACTTTACAATAATTAAACTAAACATGCTAGACTCCACAAATCAAGAGTCTCTAAAAAGGAAACTATAAAAAGTAAATCCACTCGTAAAACTGGGACTTAAATATGGTATGTCTGGTTTCTGTGTATGTACAGCAGTCATATTGCATGAATGTGTGTACACTTGTGTGTGTGTGTGTGTGTGTGTGTGTGGAGATGAGGGAATTGCCCTGGAAAAAGTTGCCTTCACCAATGCACAGTATAATTCTAATTGGCTTTATTAGGGGGCTTAGATCTAATACCAGCTCCGTGCACTGCCGTAGGCTCTGTGGGTGTGTGTATTTGTGTGTGTGAGTGTGTGTGTGTACCTCTGTTTGATGTTTACGACTCACCAGATCTCTCATAGAATGTTCTCTATGTAACAGACATGAGTGGATGGACTAACACAGCTCTACCACAGCAATAAAACTCAAATCCCCCCTCAGCCTGGTGCAGCATGTTTCTCCCGTCTGAGAGCAGAGGCCCCAGTCAATAGGCACAGACAGCATTTAGAGGTTCAAGTCCAATGAAGCAGCAGCAGCGCAGCACCAGATGTAATGAAAGCGACTTAAGGCGAGAGGAAAGCTGCATGAAACTGCACCGCAACATTTGACCCCATTTAAAAACTTGATACCAATTAGAGAGTTCTCGGTGTAAATTATTTAAGAAATCTCTCTCTCTCTCTCTCTCTCTCTCTCTCTCTGAACACACACAAATAATTTTTACGGGCATGCACGCATGTATGCATGGACGTGCACGTGCATCTCACACTTTAACCGAGGAAGATATACACACACTCCTGCGCACTGACACACACACACACAAATTCCACCATGCTCTGGAAACAGACTTCTTAATGAAGCCTTCCCCAAGTGAAACTAGAGCAGAAATATATACTGGCCCATTTCTGCCTTCAGTTCACCCTCCTCTCCTCACGCACTCTCTCCCTCTCTCCCTCTCTCCCCCTCTCTCTCTCTCTGTCTCCCCCACCCTCACCTTCTCCACATCATTTGTTTTATTCATGTTTCGTTGTCTTTCTCTTTTGTCTCAATGAGTTAAATCACAACCCCTAATTTATGGCTCCAGGCAAAGACACTTCTCCAAACAAAGCGGCTGATGAGAGGGGATGACTGAAAACATACAGCACGCGGCGAGCGGTGTGTGTAAATCTTAAAATGTCTGAAACTGACTTCTTTTTTGTCTGTGGTTATTTACATAAGGAATGAAAATGTGCGTAAAAGAATGGCTGTGATGCAAAATGAAAAAGGGCTATGCACCGGAGAGGGGAAGAGAGAGAGAGAGAGAGAAAGAGAGAGAGAGAGGGGGAGAAAGAGGGAGAAAGAGGGAGGGAGGTAAATCCAGTGACACTGAGTGGGGAGCACTCAGGTGTGGTGAGAGGATTATACAAAACCCTGAGTATGAATGACAGTAAACACCTGAATGACAGAGATGGGGAGGGGCTGGAGCTTAGGTGTGAGTGTGTGAGTGTGTGTGTGTGTGTGTGTGTGTGTGTGTGTGTGTGTGTGTGTATGTGTGTGTGTGTGTGTGAGTGTGGTTCTGGGTGACAATTTACCAGTCGTCACTGATATTCTGAGAGGTGAGTGAATATATTCACTACTTTGTGTTTTGAGCGCTGTGCTGTTTACTCAAGTGCAACTTGTTATGTTGTGTCGCTCATTACTGCATGCATAGAGAAACAGAGAAATGAATGGGAGTGGGTTTGAGAGGCAAACAGTGGGTGCGCGGCGTATAAGGAATATCAACAAGGCAGACAGGAAGTGCAGAAGAGGAAGATATCAATCGGGAGCGATCCACTGCTGTTGAGTTAGCGAGTGAGTTACAGATCGAGCCGTACAGTGTGCAAGCGAGTCAATAAAAGGGCCATAGAGCAAGAGAGAGGAGGTGTGTTTGTCTTACTTGGGCTGTGTTTTCTTTCTCTGCGTGTTCCGTCGGTGGGGGATTCCTGTCAACGTCTCCGAAGAGGGCTTCACGTTGTGGGTGATCGCATCCTCTGTTCCTCTCCCCGCTCCCTGAAAACACAAACGCACCTTTCAGCATCTCCAATCAACACTTTAACGTCTTTTTTTTTATTTAAACCCGTCATTCTCTATACCAAAACTTTTAAGTCTAAGCTGGAGGCAGGTCAAAAATATCTTCTGCTGCATTGTCAATGCCACCCAGCTGAGAACTTGGACTTGGGAGGAAGGAGCTGCTTTTCTTGCGAGCTATTAGTCGGAGAGCTCTCACATTCTGGCCCCGCTCTTGTGGAATACTCAAATATGTCTTTAACCTTTGGCTTAAGGTTAAATCCAGAGGAGAGCAATACATGTCGATTCCTAGATCTGCTCTGAGTGAAATCCCTCACCTCTCGAGCTATATCGCTGTACAGTGCTGACTCTACATGAAGCGTGACCCCGTTTCCCCTACGGCGACCCCCTCCTCCTCTCTCGCAGCCTTGGAAGATAGAGGAGCACAGGGGAAAGGCATGCCAAGGCAGTAGACACTTTTAAGCAAAGATTAAAGGTTTTTCTTTTTAATCAGTCATTTGGCAGCGATGTTAGCATTTCACCCTGGTGCGGCTAAGGATCAATTTTTAATGCTGCTGTGCAGAGAGCAGACAGGGTGATTGGCAAGAGAGAAGCTATTTACAAAGGATCTATTTACAAATTTCCCATAGAAATATGCAGAGGGCACAATTGACATCTCTTACAGAATTTTAAATGAGCATTCTCCCTTTTTTCCCCTTTTCGTCATGAGGCGCGACCTCTGTGAGCCCCAGATGATCGCTGCTCTGCGTGTGAGTTTTATGTGTGTGTGTGTTTTCACTCACATGTAAGAATAATAACAGAATCTATACCTCTCCCTTGTGTTGCATTGTGTTGCACTTCTCCGTGTTGTGCTGCCAGGGGCTGGGTAACTAGGTCAATCAACCCCGGTGTAAACACATCACAAGAATCCACCAAGAACATGCTAATGACAATGACTCTTTTTTAATTTATGTCTGTACTTCTCCAGAGTTAAACTTTATATATATGCACAGTGTAACTCCTTGAGGGATGTCAAAAGAAGCCTGTGTATATCTAAGGAAAAATAGCAGGTAGCGGGTTGCTAGCTCCCAGACATGCTGCATGTACTTAGTGCTGCATGACTTCCATAGTAAAAAATTCACAGGCAGGTAATGAAAAGTATGATTTTTGAAGATTTGTTTTTCTCTGAGTAAAAAAGTCAAACATTATTGTGAATTTCAGTGGAATTGTTGATCTTTACAGTGGTCCAGATATCTTAGACAAGCGCATTAATGGAAAACACAAGAGCGACCAATGATGTTGACAATGAATCTAGCAGATTTACTTACTGCAGTCAAGTCATTGTTGTGTGGGTTGAGTGAACGTCATATGTTAAACCTAAACAAGCCAGTCGCGCACTAAAATGTGATGCTTGTCTATTTGAATTGTTATGGTAGAGTTGCGTTCTTCCTTTTTGGGCTCTCCAAGCACATGTACCATAACACCTCAAGTAGACAAGCATCACATTTTAGTGTGCGACTAGCTTGTCTGACTTTTTATAAACAACGCTCACCTGACCACAGTAAGTATCTCTGCTCCTTTCATTGTCAACAACCGTTGTTGCTAACTTCCATTATTATTGTGTCTCTGTTCTGTGGTTTTGAAGAAAGTTTTCAATTTTTATTCGTGTTTTCTGTTAATGAGCTTGAGTGAGACATCTCGGCCACCGAAGATCTTTGAGACGTGTAAAAGCCAGAACAGAACAGTCCAGCACAGACGGGGACTGACAGCTAAATTCTACAGACTAACTCACAAGTTCATGTTTATACAGCCCTGACTCTACTGTCCCACCACCTATCAGTCTTCACATCCATCCATGAATCAATCCATACATCCATCCATCCATTATGCAGCCGTCTATTCATCCGTTATCCAGCCCTCCATTCATTCATGCAGTCAACTGGCCTTCCAGCTGACCAACCCACACACCATTGATCCGGTGATTGACCCTGCACTGGCTGGATCGATGCTCTCTTAAATGGCATCATTGTAAGCTCTTAGGCACAATGGCCGGCTGTTGTTTGTGCAGTTCATTTCCAAGGTAGCAAGGCCGCGCAGGGCTCTAACCCGAGTCAACTCTCCTTTCTCCTCTGCTTACATGATCACAGAGAATTGAGGAGAGGGGGATACAGGAACAAAAAAAGGTATCGAACAACCGGCATCCTGTGTACATGCAACAAAGGGGTCAGCGGTCCGTGCACAACTACCTGTAATGACTGACTATTATATACTCAGGATAAAGATGTCTGGGATACAGCAGGTTTACAGACACATGACTGCACTGTTACACAGGCAAGATGGTCGACAACATTTATAGATCGAATGTGTGATGGTGCAGATCGACACAACGAGATGCAAACTGAGGGTTAAACTCAATCTAAATAAATCAATCTCAATAAATACAATTATTTTTCGATTCAGCATTTCATGGAAACAATTGCTGCAGATCCACTATAGTAAAAATAGGCGGGAATATTAACCTGGAGGAGCAGCAGTATTCAGTAAACTCGTGTTCAGTATATATCTGTGCAGTCTATTGAGGCTAGGTGTGCATACAGAAACCCTGTTGGGTTAGAGCCGGGCTGGGTCTTGGCATTAAATGACTGGGACTCTGACAAGTCTCCGAGTTCTGTCACGGCGGTTCACAGGTCTTGTTAGCCAAGGTGTCGGCAGGGGTGGAAATGACTGTGTGCGAGTGTGTGTGTGTGTGTGCGTGTGTGTGAGGTGAACATAGACAGCACACCTACCTCCACCTCCTCACCTGACACCAGCAATAAAACTAAACAGGCCAAGGTGCTGTGTGTGTGTGTGTGTGTGTGTGTGTGTGTGTGTGTGTGTGTGTGTGTGTGTGTGTGTGTGTGTGTGTGTGCATTGAAAAAAAAGGGGGCATGTGTGCTGCAGGGTTGTTGCTGCTGTCACCAATTTGCCGGGGCCTCCAGACGGGAGTTGGAGCAAGGTGACGGAGCTGTAGCTTGATAAACACAGAAGCCCTGCTTCGATTTCCCATCCAGTCCACTTTGGAAACACATGGCTCTTCCTGGGCGCTCCTGGCCCAGGGATGAAGGAGGAGAAGGAGGTGGGGGGCAAACGGGGGAGGAGTGGGTGAGGAAGGAGAGCCACAGGAGAGCCACAGTAATGGGTGTGCTGCGAGGGGAGAAGAGCAGTCGGGGGGGAAGGTTGGGTGAGGGAGTAATGGAGGGGAGGCAGAACGTGGCGGGGATAGGGAGAGGGTAGCGGAAGGTGACAGGCCTCAAGGGATCAGGTGTATTTACTTCTAGCCGCATGACAGAGCCTCCGCGCCTCCGAAGATTCTTTAAAAGGTGAAAACACAACAGGAACGTTCAACCTCTTCTTCATTCCCTCACTCTTAATCTTTCACTCTCCCATTCCCTCCATCCCTTCTGCCTGGAAACAACTCGCCGCCTCTCCACTGACGTCTGAAGTTTAAAGAGCGGCTCCAGTCGGAGGAGCAGCAGAGTGTCTGCCGAGGGAGGTGGGGCACCGAACTCCCCTCTGCCCCCCTAGAGAGTTAAGGAGATCACACTTTAACCCCCCCCCCCACCCCCCATCCCCTCACCGAACCCCACCCTGCCTGCTCCTCTCCGCCGTGCCTCAACACCAACATAAGAGGACAAGTGTGGGCTCTAAGCACCAGTGATCAAACACAGGCGGCTGTTGGGTGTGCGAGGCTCAGGACGGTTGGCCTAATAGGATTGGAAGCCCCCAGGTGAGCCAAAGGACACCTCCAATCAGCGTGATTAGCCAAAAGGCTGAGCAGCGGTTCCAGCTCCGGCGCTGAGTGATGCTCGGCGCTAAAAGGATCACATGTGCTGCGCGGAATGCCAGCGAGTCATGCAGCGCGCCGCCGCGTTTGACGGTGCATGTCTAAGTTTTTCGCGGTGGATTGATGGAGGTTTAAAGTTGCATGCAGTTTTAAAAGTGTCGGGGTGAAGTGCAGATTTGGGCTGTTTGCTAACCATTATTAAGTTCACGGGAGCGTGTGATGTGGGATGATGTTGTGTTTGGGGCCACTTGTATAAACAGTATATTGTGTACATGTATGTGCACAGCCGTAATGCACGACTGCACATGCATAGGCACATATCAATTGGAAGACCTGCATACTCACGTAGTAAAAAGCCTCACACATACACAACACACCCACACACACACACACAATCACACACACAGGCTTTTATAAACTCATCATATCCAAAAAACAATTACCAGAGACTAAGCTCATCACTGACTAAGCAAAAGTCATCCAGCGTGTAAAACACACAATATAATTAGCACACATCAAGCTGCTGGGTCCTACTGTGCATTAATGATGCCTCCCTCTGAAGTGAATTATGGTTTGATGAGTGAAAAGTGAGTGAGGAGGGGCTTTGAGGAGGAGCGAGACATCATTTAGAGAAAGGGAAGAGAAACCGGCGTGGAGGAGGAAGAGGGAAGACGATGGAGGAATTGAACTGGTTTACCTTTGTTGAGCCACATTGTCGTAACCATCCCCCCCCAAAAAATGAACCAGTGGGATGTGTGTGATTGTTTCGGGGTGGACGATGGGGTACTCACGTGTGGCGAGGGCCATCATGTGCCAGGTCCCACAGGCGACATCACACACCTGCATGAGAATCATACGGTTTTAGAATTTTCCTGGAAATGGACCTTTGGCATTTTATTCTGTCAGTTACAAAATAAACAACAGACAAAGTTTAGGTGCATCAGCTGGGACATCATTGATTGTCGCGTGGCCAGGAGTGATATATATTCTTTAAACCCATTGAAGGCAGTGCTCAGCGTTCGGTCCCAGGTGATTCAGTGTGGACTTACCCTTTAAGAATTTATGCATATCCAGCCAAATCTCATATACTCGGAAAAATCCTGAGGCTTTCATCTACTTCCCTCTTGAGGAGCCTGAAAACATAATTTGCGCAGTCTTTCTCAAACACGCACACGCACACGCACACGCACCTTTCTGCCTGCCAGTGCAACAGGCTGGGGGGTCCAGAGTCTTTTGAGGCCTGGATGGTCAGTGACCAGGGACACACAGGGGATCTGTCCCCAGAGGAGCAGCTCTCCACCTGCTGCAGATGTGGACACAAGAGGGAAATGCTCAGAAACATGCAGAGTCATCTTGACACGTTATTAATTCCGTCTGTTTCTGATAAAGCAGGATTATGCAAAAAACTACTCAATCAAATTCCACGAAATTTGGTGGAAGGGTATATAATCCATTGACTCTGGACTGGATCCATCTTATTGAGTCGATCAACTTTCTTTAAGATGGTTGGATAGGCGTTCTCCAAATGTTCCCTTCTATTCTGAACTATGAAAAGTAAAATGACTCCTGTGAGGATTCATGTGTTGGCTTGAGGTTCTCATGTGTTTCCCACCGCGAACAATGCATTACAAGCTCCTCGGTCATATTTACTCAGTCAGTGGCCCTGGAGCCAGGAGGGAACCAGACCCCAGGCGAGCACAGAACCTTAAAAACTCAGATTCGAAAAGAAAACCCATAATGAAAACAACGTTGAATTTGACTTTAAAATACATCCTGTAAGTTTGGTTTCGGTTTAGAAGAGGGTAGTGTGTCTGTGGATATACAGTACTGCCCTGAAACAGTTACCCTACGCACACACTCACTTTTCTTCATGGCATGCTGAGCAGAGGGAAGACTTTCTCAGTTGGTACTTATCAAAAGACACACACACACGCACACGCACACGCACGCACACACACATGCACACACACAGACACACACACAGACACACACACACACACACACACACACACACACACACACACACACACACACACGCACACACACACACACACGCAAACACATATCCAGTATGTACTCACACAGAGCAAACACTCAAGCATCCACTCACTCATACTACCTCAGTCTGCCTATTTAAACCTGCCACTAATAAATTTATATTTACGGCCTGCATTGAGGACTTTTAAATTATGGCATACAATAAACCTGGCACACACATCTCAAAAGCTCTTTCAGGGGATGTTAAAGCAATATAGTAAGCAATTTTCCAAAGTGGATTACAAATTTCACATCCAGGTTTTATTGCACATTACGATAACTTAACCACATCTAAATGTTCTGCATAAATGGGAAATATGTGCTGCTTAATATGCTATTTTTCATTTTTTAAGAAGCGCTTTGCAAACCCTGCCAAGCAAGGGAGCATGCTGGTTTGTATGGTGGGGGAGTCAATAATCTTTATGAGGTGGATTTTAATTACAAGGAGATAACTGAGTATCCTCCTCACGGCAGGCCTCCATCAATCTCTATCCTGCATCAAGCTGCACGTAGCCTAGCCGTGCGCATACGTGCACACACACACACACACACACACACGTGCACGCAGACGCACACACGCACACCAAACAGACGCAGATACCCTTTCAGACATGATTGATCAATCAATCAGTAATGTATTATTTTCATTTCAGCGAAACAAAATAAAAGCATGAAGCGGGCGTTTCGAGGCGTTTTAACCCACACACACACACCCACGTGTGCCTAAGCTGGTAACACACACATACATAATGTATACATACAGACACACACACACACTCGCTTGTACAGAGACGCTGGCAGTGTAATCCAGATAAAAAAGGTTAAGGCTGATGTTTTCCCAAAGAACGACCGTCTGTGAAAGGTCAGATCAATCATGTGCTAAGCATGCCTCATAAGCAATCCATAAAGAGCTTGTTTTAAATAATAACATTTTATAGATCACCTAAAGACATAATGTACCAAAGGCAAGCGGGGCTCCACTCTCCAAATAGTCTTCGCTGCGCCAAGAATTCAAATGGGACCAAACTTAATATGTTCACTGCAGTTCATTTAATGAACCGGTGGCATTTCGAGTGAAACTACGCACGCAGTGCCAGCAGACGTCTCTGTTCAACAATAGGCAATTCTTTTAACGGAATATTGCTGTAGAGCCGGGTGCTGTAAATGTGCCCCGGTCTTGAAACAAGTACAATTCTTTTTTTTTCCTTCTCTCTTTTAGTGGCTGATGTTACATTTGTTGTGTAACCACTTTAATTCCATCTGTCTGACAGAAGGAAAAGCAGCAATTGAAGGAGAAGCAGTAGCTTGACACGTTGTAACGGTGCAAATGTATTGGAACTAGTTTCGTGGCAGTTCAATTGCTCTCTGTGGAGCAGAGGGGCGATGAATCGGATTGCTGGAAAATGTAAAAGAAAGAGAAAGGTATAAGAAAAAAGCGACGATCTGCAAATACCTTTTTTATTAAAGTAGGTTGGCAAAAAGAGAAATCTGAGTTTGACTTTTTTGGGGGGAGATACAGGAAAGACGGCCAGGCGAGTGGAAAAGCTGATGTAAAGAGAAGGTGTTTCCTTATCTCCCGGACTTATTAATAACAAAGTAGCTACAGGGACAGACATATCTTCACGGCAGTAGTTTAGGGGATATCTGGTTTAACAACAAATCAGTTCATTATGTACTCCATCTAACACATAACACTGCATCGGGCTGCAGTGTTGCACAATTTAGCTGGGATGGTTTAAGAGATATCGGGAGCTAATGAGGTTGAATTTGTGCTCCGAGTGATGTCATTTGAGGACACTGAATCCTTGTTGTGTTAATTAAAACTCAATGAAATGATCTAGATGAAAAATGAGCATGGCTCAAAGCAACAGTGAGGGATACTGCTGGGAAAATAAGGTTTTCAACTTATTAAGTATTTTTTGGGGTATATTACGCGGACTGAATACAACTTTTAAAGATCTTGTAAAAACACACGTCACAATGAGAGATATCTGCAGTGACAGAAAGAGATGGACGCTGAGGGAGAGAAGAACCCTCAGTACGGGCTCGCAGGTCGGGCTCACCTGTGACAGCTGCACTGTAGCTGTCTCCTGCTCGTACCCCTGTGACTCCGGCGAGCTGGGAATAGTCGAGAAGATGAGGAGCAGAGACGTGAATCCTGTCCTCGCCGAGTCCAAGCTGTCCCTGCGAGCGAAATAATGATACAGTGTCAGTCACAGGATTAAATAAAAGTTTAATCCCGATGATTTCGTTGCTCGTAGACAGAAGGGTTAAATAAAGACACATGCCGGAATGGCGTTTCAATTTTGGGGGAAAGATGAATCTTCCCGCTAAGCGTGGTGGCATTATATCGCGAGCTGCTCAGAATCTATCTTTCACCTCATCTTCCTTCACGCTGCCCTGCCGTTCCTGAGCGTAAACACGGTTGTTAGATTTGTCAAAGAGTGTCGTAATTTAAGTGCATCTTTGCAAAGCCCTGTTATGATATCTGCTGCGTGTGGTTAAATATGACACAGGGAACTGGCAATTCATCTCGGCTCAAATGGCTGTCGCCCAGGAGGAAATACGGTTAGAAGAGGCTCTCTGCATATTTCTTTCACCAGACAAAAAAAAAGTCTAGTGTGTTTCATGTTTCATTTACCATCATGTGCAACTGCCTGGCAATGCAATCCCTCATCGGCGAGCGTGTCTGTGTAAAACCCCTATTCACACACAAAGGCTTAATAACCACAGCATCTCGTGCAGTACAATAGAATGCATTGTCCTCAATTTACATCTCTCCCTCTCTCTCTCCCTCTCCGTGTGTTGTAAATGGTGAGGGTGTTCAATTTGACTTCTCTCAGCTGTCCTGCTCCTCTCTTTCCTGCTCGCTCCTGCAGAGACAAAGGGATTTCTGCACTGTGCTCATGTGCACGTCAGCATGCCCTGGCATATGTTTGAAAGTGAGCACAATATGTGTGGGTTTACATTCTAACTGTGTGTGCGTGTATGTGTGTGTGTGTGTGTGCCATGGAGTAATCTGGGTCTTTAATTGCTTATTTGAATGTGCGCTACAGTGAGGATTTGTAGACGCGCTGCAGCATATGTTCCTGCTGAGAGAGAGAGAGAGAGAGAGAGAGAGAGAGAGAGAGTGTGTGTGTGTGTGTCTATGTGTTTATAAGTGCGAGTGTGTGCGCTTCCATCAGACTGTGCAAGTGTAAGTTTACTTGTGTTTAGGTACAGTAAGTGAGCAGATGTGTCCATACCTGAGTTTACATGTCTGCATGTGTTTATACTTGTATACTTTTGTGTGTGTGTGTGTGTGTGTGTGTGTGTGTGTGTGTGCGTGTGTGTGTGTGCGTGTATGAGTCAGTGAATGAGCGCTGTCAGGTGCTGCTCCATGCTGTGCCAGCTGCATCTGGAGCCATCTGTGTTGGGGCTCAGTGGGGGGGGGGGAGTGGATGACTTTAATGTACTTGAACCCCAGACAGACCTTTCCCAGACAGTTGTCAGTATGAAACCAAGATAACTGGGCCCAGTCAAGCTGAACCGGCTGATCTGGGAGGTGAGCAGCAGACAGATGCTTTGGTTACACTGTAACCCCGGTCAGACTCACTGGGGAACCTCTGGCACTCAGATACACACAAACACTGGAATCTGCTTGTTTCCAGTGTTGGAATAGTCGTGTTTTATATCAGGGGCCACACTCATCTTTTCTTAGCTGTCAGGCCTCTGTTGCCTACTTTCTACAATGTAGTGTATCTCCATGATAGAATTAGATAATTAATTTAAAATCGAGCTGGACATTTTCTGTTTTTAACCTCTGACAAAGAGGTTATGTCTGTCTGTCAGGATTGCTCAAAACACTATTTTCACTTGGTGGTAACTGTATGAGATCCAACATTTTTGTTTTGTCACTTTCTTTCACTTTGCGGAATAAATTTCAGATCGACTCAAGAGGATCCGGTGGTTTCTGTTGCATAAAATGAGCTTTATTTATATTTTTCTTGCCTGGAATCTAAAACACTGGATAGTTTCTTCACCTCAAAACCTCTGAAAACTTCAAGCAAAAACCATTTGAAAAGGAAAACTCACTCGTTTAGCAGAACTTCGCTCAACTCGTGCCATGACATGGGGAAGTGGTTGGAACAGATATTGATTTGTTTTAAGTGGTCAAAGTTTTTTAAGTAAACATTTCCAGTAGTGTGTCTGTGTGTGTTTGTTACATTTTCACCGATATCCCAGGGTAAGTTGATCTGGATGAAAACGATCAGGCATATTTAGAGGACTGATATCTATCTGTGGGGTTTTGCTTGCTTGATTTCAGAGGACTGTTGGACCTTGATAGTGGTGCGCACTCTATTTCTAGTTTGCTCACAGAGTTTGTTTCAGACCTGGGATTTTTGCGAAAGTAGACGAAGGAACATTTTAAGGCCAGTGCTGAAATTAAAAACCTGCTTCAACCTCAGCAGGACACGCTGAGACGTATTCCTGAATTATGAGCACAAACAAGTCTCTGACACACAAACACAGCATTTGGAGGAAGAGGATGGAGAGAGAGAGAGAGAGAGAGAGAGAGAGAGAGAGAGAGAGAGAGAGAGAGATGGGACGATGAGGGGGAAACAGCTCATTCTGTATTAATTCTGAATTATTTTCTATTTTCAGCTGTTTACGTTATTTGGTTAATCATTTCTTACATCTGTCACAAATGCATGATTTACTTTCAAACCCAATAATAAAACATTAACACTAATACTTAGACGTATTCAGAACACAATCTAATAAGTATTCTGTTTGTGTTTACAATTAGAAGGGGTATCATTTTAGTAAAGACCTGGGGAGGAGTTTAGATTTGATTGTCAGGATTTATTTATCATCTCCTCTTGCACCCCCTTATCCTCAAAGAAACTATCACATAATAAAAAAATAGAGGGACATCGATTTAAAATGACAACAGCTCTCCACACCATGCACACAAAACTGAAAACAACAACAATCCTGCACCACAAAAGACAACACGGAGACCCAGTAATGATCTTGCAGCAACAATATGATTAGTGAAGCACAAAATCAATTAATGCAGCAGCGGAATCAATAGGTGTCTCTCAGCATATATGTCCTGCAGTTAATTAATAAACAAAAAGGACATTAAGCAGCGGAGCATCAGACTGTGGCAACGACTGTCATCAGTCACGACGTGTGTACTGATGGCATCAGCAGGAAGGGAAAGGGGGAAAACACAGACAGATATAAATGTGAGCCTGGCATAAACACCACACACACCCACGGGCAAAGATGCTCACACCATGTAATACACGAACACGGAGAGGTTTCTCTCTTCCTTTTGTTTGTCATGTTTTCTTCCCTCACACAGAGGAGGACCTGTAGATCAGCGGTATCAATAACGCTCATTTTACTCCACTGCTGCAGCCCAGACCATATTAGCATCAATTTGGAACAGGTCCAGGGTTCGATGGGGCCTGAACTGTGTTGGAACCAGGCCCGGGGTTTCCACAACCATCAGACCGGCTCCTTTATAATTTACCATGCCTGATGAGTCACCCGCATCATTACATTACAGATGGAAAGGCCAAATAGCCACACTATCTATTGTATATGTATAAACACATGCTACAAGCTGCTGCTACCCTGGTGACTTCTTAACGACATTTCACCAGTCTGGAAAATAATAAGACTAGTTATGAAACAAAGAAATGTAATGCTTTACTATTCATGGTCTCAGGCACATGTGTTCAGTATTATATGTATTAAATATATGTATTCATTATATACAGCTCAAGAAAGAATAAAGAGACCACTGCAGATCTGTCTGAAATCTGCATCTCTTCATGTTTCGCAGCTATTTTATTCCAGTGTTACATTTTTTAATATTGGAGACATGTTGACGGTAGTTTAAAGAATAGAACAAAGATGTTAATTTGATCTAAAATCTAAGAAAATGATAATCATGCAGGGGTCTGTTAAGTGTCAGAGCTGTGTATGCAGCATGTGCCTTTGTTGCACACTGCACACGTGTTCCTTTTTCAGCCCTCAACGTTTCCCTGAGAATCAAATGATGTTTTCTAACAGAATTTTGTTTTGGAGGTTAGTCATTGATTGCCAATGCAGATGAACTATAATCTGTAGTTCATCTCTGTACTAACATCGTCTGCTGTCCACCTCATTACGCCGGCTGTTTAGAGCTTGTATTTAAAGTCAATTGGATGCTATGTCAATTTAGGTCCCTGGCCAGTTTGAACTCGCTGTCAGAACTTCAGCAGACGGTTGACCCTGCTATCACACAGCTGACATTAGCAATCCAGACTTGACTCTAGACTGCAGATGTATTTGTCTTTATTGAGTTTATGGCATCAGCTACACTGGCGTACTGGTTAATTCAATAATCCATAATGTGAAGTAATAGTCGTAGATATTCAGATAGGAATATTTCACGTTTAAAGCGATTGCTTTCTCCACAACCCTGATCCATCGCTTCGACTTCTCCTGCCTGCTTTGAAAACGTACTTGTTTCCCCTGTTATATGCTGTTAACGTATTGATTCTGCCTGTGGCACGCACTCTCTGACATCATTCAAATTCCTTCTCACCTCAATCATGTGATACAGCGCAGGCCGTCCGTCTTTTAGTCTCAATAGGAGGAAAACAATGAGATTTCTATCAGTAATACTATTACCAGCCGTAATAGGGTTAGAGCTGCCTGGGTTTACCTTAGTAAGGCAGCAGAGAACTTTATTAGGTTTAAGACCTTTTTCTTTTCTACTGCTACTGATACATAAGAGCTTTCAAACCCCAGAGAGAGGAAGGTATCCGCTTAGTTAAAAAAAAAAGAAAAAAAGATGGCCTCTCGTCTCATGTCTTCTCCAGCGACAAACAGTGTTATCTTTCAGGAGGTGGAACCTTTTCTTATTTTTTACGTGTTGATGGGAGTAGTTTCGGTGTGGCACTATGTGGCTGATTACAGGGGGAGTCTTAATCAGGTGGCGCAGTCTGCGAGGGGCCCCTGGGGCTGAGAGTGTGCTACATCCTGTCAGACTGCACAGAGAAACAATCAATCATCAGAGCGGCTCCACGACACAGGAGAGAGAGGGGAGAGAGAGAGAGAGAGAGAGAGCGAGAGGGCAGAAAGACACGAAAGATAGAGGAAGAGTACGAAAAAAATGCAGAAAAGAAGGGAAGGAGTGGAGAGCAACGAGGACGAGCGAGGGAATGAGGCTGGAGATAGAGATGGGAGAAAGAGGAGAAGGAAAGAGCGCGATGAGGGGAGAGAGGAAATTGACTGTGCCCTTGCAGAGACTAACTTTGAGTTATATAGACGTGAGGACGCTTATGAAAATCCAATGAGTCTAGTTAGACTAGAAGCACAATAAGATTGCCGTGTGGAAGCCAAGGCCACGTCAAAGCTCGTAACAGCGGATGTCTACCATTTTCATTGCTCCCCCCCCTCCCTCCCCCCCATCCCACTAACCTTCACCTGCGTGTTTGTTTCACTGTCCTAGCGAAGCGTCACCCTTCGCCGTGACATTGTAAAAGTGATCACATGTTGGCGGAGGTTTCAAACGACCTCCCAGATATACACCAGAGCCGGGAGGAAAAAGAATCAGAGAGAGAGAGAGAGAGAGAGAGAGAGAGAGAGAGGAACAGGGGGATTGAGGTGGGCCTAGGTTTTACACTCTCCGGGCTCTGTCTGGGGGCTGTGTAATGATGCGGCACTTTAAAGAACGTCTTAAATGAAAGGCCAGAACAATCCTCAGTGACAGGTGGGATTCTTTATCGAACAGAGGAGGAGGAGGAGGAGACAGGACAGGGCCAGCAACACACACACACACACACACACACACACACACACACACACACACACACACACACACACACACATGGTCGTGCACATGCATAAACTACAGTAGATTCCACAAAGAGGATTTCCTGCTCTGTCCATGTGAAGCAGAGGAGTTGAAATGGACAAATAGCAGACCCCATAAAGGTGATTTATAGAATTTAAAAAGATGTGCGTTCTTGGCACACCATGAAGGATATTAAGTGCTTGAAGGGAGGGCTCAGACACGAGTCCCCCAAAACCTTTTAATCTCTACTCTGGAGGGAGAAAGACCTCAAAATGTTTAAAACATGGAAGAAGTTTCCATGTGTGTGTGTGTGTGAGTGTTTGTGCAATATGAAAAAAGCCTGGAGTCCAGTGTTGTTCTTATTCTACTTCTCCTGGCAGGGCCAAAAGTGGAGAAATGTTTGGCTCACCTCTTGCCCCATCCCCCAGGAGAAGACATTCCCACCATCTGAAGAAAGACAGATATAGAGAGAAGCAGACAGAGGGAGAGAAAGAACACAGTAAACCAACCGGCCGACAATTTAAACAAGGCAACAAATAGAATCCTGGGGTTAAAATAGAAAACGGAAGAATAAAAAAAAAAAAAAAAAAAAAAAAAGTGGAGGGAGAGGAGGGAAATGCGTAGCTGACAAAAGTGGCTCAAGCATCATACATCAAGCACTTGTTACCTCTCTCGGTGCTTGTGATTGCACATGACTGCAAACAAGTCAGTGATAAAAATCTGAAGAAAGATGAGACCGATCGGGCCGGCTTTAAAGATCATCAATCACGGCCCTGTAAGCTCAGATATTATTAGTTCAAGTAAAGCTGCACTCTTCCATTTTATGGACATCATAAAAGACTTTGGGAGGGGTGGTGGTGGAGGTGGAGTGGAGGAGATCCCCCAGTGTTTTAACTAGGACTGGGATGGATGTGTTTGGAAAAGCAGACCGGATGGATGGACAGCTCTAATGTACGTAGTAACGCTAACTGAATCACTCACACTGGACCCGGCTCCCCCCAGGGGGAGGAATGTGGGAGGGGAGTGTACAGCCCCACTTAAAATATGTGTAAGTAAAAGTGTACGGTGAAGAGGGCAGCGCACGTGTGTGTGTGTGTGTGTGTGTGTGTGTGTGTGTGTGCGTGATACGTGTTTGAGTGCATGTGCTCGTACGACCCCTGAGAGGTTTGGTGAAAGCATGCATGGACCTTCAGGCTCATTAATACACCAGGATAGCAGCAACATCACATGTGCTTTTCAGGGCATATACAGGACCCTCGGTACAGAAGGTGGGGATTTTAGAAGATTTCAAATAAAGCAGGTTCACGATGACAATAACAGGTGCACATAGTGGGCTCGCTCTTTCTGTCAAAATGTGAGGCTTTTATTGATCTCCTGACAGGTGCTGGAGTGGCATGACTCTTTTAAATTCCACAGGGTTGTGGTTAAACTGGTCAATACATTCAAACCCTTAAAAAACATTAAAAACCGCACAAATATTAAATTTACTTTACTTTCCAAAAGATGAGTTAAGATGTTGCTATTTGATAAATGTTGGTCAATGGCTGTGGTCAAAATCACTCTCATAACCGTCCACATAGTGAATTCGCCTTTCTTTGGTGCTGTCCGAATGTTTAGTAAAAATGTCTCTACCCTATTACCTAACCTTATTGTATCCCACAATGCATTGTGAAAAGAAGGGTACAACAAGAGTAACATCATGCATTGCACTGAATGGAAAGAAAAACAGATGAGAGGAGAGAGAGAACTGTCTGATATGAACACTAAATTCTGCCATGTCTGAAGGAAGAATGAAAAGAACTGAAAAAGATGCAGACACTAAATATTGTAATAATTTTGTCTCAGTGTTACAGAAATGTTACCTTCCTACCTGAACCACATAAGTTAGTTTTCAGTTGTGTTTGTGAACGCTCTTCAGCTCTGGAGAGGTTTCAAATGTCCGTCTGCTCTGGACCAACAGAGTCCTTCAGGCTGTAAACACTATACCCAAACGTCCACAGTAAAGAGGATAAAAGTGATATTCCTGGTCCCGAGCGATCGGTCCCCCTGCAGGTTTCTCATCCGAGTTGGCAGAGGTTCACATTGTTTTCTAACGTTCATGTGGGAAAATATGAGAGTTATAAAATGGACCGACATTGATGCGGCATGTTAGAACTGTGCAAAAACAATAATGTATTTACCAGGGAAGAGAAAATGACCCGAGTAGTGTCTGAAAGCGTTTTTCTCATTTTGCAGATGTGCTCACTAAAAAGTCCTCTACGTGGAACTCCCTATACAGTGAGTAGGGAAAGAGTGACGGATTTCGGACACAGTTTATATCTTGGTCATATTGGTCTCATCTTGACAAACATTTATATGTATTTTTTTGTCTAATAAACACTTTGATTGAATCTGTATTAGGCTGTAAATATGACGTGTCTGTATATCCTGTGTGACACACTGACACCTGTTGTCTAACGTGTTTTTCCTTCCTGCATCATCTCGTCTGACAAAGAGCCGTCATTTGACCCCGGGTGTTGCTTCTGTCCATCGGCCACCACAAGCAGTAAAGCAATGAGTTTAAAAACACAAAAAATCGTTTGAAACGACAGAAACACATGTAGGAGTGCCTGTGGCCATTTTAATGAATACTTTCTACTGCAAATATTTGTCAGACCATACCACTGCTCCCCGGGCAATGTCTCTGTTTTGTGTTTCACTTATTCCAACTTCTTTCCCTCCCTCTCTCCCTCTCCCTCTCCCTCTGCCTGCCAGTGAGGACATAAAGGCTAGTGTGAAGTCCATCACTGCCTGGTGAATAGCTGCCCTTTGTGCCTCAGAACTTAATTCACAGGCTGAAAGGACCCCGGCCCTGCCATAGCACCTCTGTGTGCTGCCTGATTTAAAAGAGCCTGCATGTCCGCTGGGCTCCGCCTGAAAACTCTCTGTCGCGTCGAGCACACCAGGGTTTAATCTAGTTTTGCGGATTCAAAGATCACAAGGTTGAAACGTATAGAAGCGCCCTATTTCTGTTAAATATTAACCGGTGAATATAAGCAATCCCAGAGCCCACGCTGCTCTCACAGGCGCTAAACGTCTACATTGTTGTCAAGGAGACCGACTGTTTTTTTTTTTATGGTTGCCTTGACCTTATTCAGTATATGGACGCGCTCGGTGCATTACCATTTTAACAAACCCAAAGCAATGACATTCGGGTGTTACCGCCAGCTCATGGCAACAATGTCATCTGGAGGTTGTGCAGTAAAGAAATAATTTGTATCACCATTTCGGGCAACATAACTTTTCTTTTTTTTTTTCGACTTTGGCATTTGTGAAAATGGATTGTTGCGGAGGGCATCAATAACACAGCAGCCTCTCTCTCTCCCTCGTCTCCCTGTCTCTCTCCCTCGTCTCCTTCTCTCTCTCCCTCTCTCTCCCTCTCTCTCTCCTCCCTCAGAGACTTTCGCCAGGCTTGTTAGGCCTGACACTGGCACCCTGGTGAACAAAAGGACTGCACGGCTTAGGGCTGCCCTGGAATGTCAGCGGGTTCACATTTCACATGCAGATGCGTGACCCCAGAGCCCTTTAGTGGGAAGGTGCGCTTTAACCTCGCAGAGCGGCAGAGGCAAGGGGGGGTGAAGGGGGGGTAAGGGGCACCTTAGGGGGAATCTGTGTTGGGGGAAGGGGTAACAAATAAGAATGAGTTTGCACGGCTTGTATCTGCTCTTACAACGCTATCCGTCTCTCGCAGTGCCCGTGCTCTCTCCCTCTTCTCTAAAGCCCCGCTGCACACTGTTCAACTCAGCCGATACACCTTACAGAATATTATAATCGTCGATATCTTGCAAACTTGTCGGAGCCATCTCCTTTATGTGCGATCTGCGACGCGCCCCCTCACTTCGGAACACATGAAAGTATTAACTTTTAAAGTGCATACATAAGATTTCTCCCCAAATAATTGAAAAAGCACAATGGGAGGGGTTATGTAAGGCAAACGCACTGTGAGCTCTGCAAAAGAAACTAAAGCTACTGTCATCTGCTCTCTGTAGGCCCAGCCAGGCACAGTTTCAACTCAAGGGCTTCACACTTCTGTAACTCGCTCTCCTTCCCTCGCCGCTCTCCCTATCCTAGCTCTCTCTCCGCCCGTTTGCCTCTCCCTCTCTCCTTTGCACTCGATAGCGAGAACTTCAAAGACAACAAGATCTTTCGCGAAAAAAACTTCAAGTGCGTTTGTTTGTTTTGACCCCGGAGCCCGTTGCAGCAACCCTGTACCTCTAACTTGCCAGTCCTGCAAAATACATGGGCAACAGAGACCAGATCCAAAGCTGCGTTTTTCTTCTTCTATTTCTCCACCTGCCTGCAACCTTCGTTCTTCCCATGTGTTGCCGTTGTGTAACTTTTGTCGAAAGCAGCTCGGGCATGTGGCACCGCATCTACAGCAACGACCCTGCAGAACTGATGACAAAGTACAAAGCACTAAAGTTTCTTGAGAGGCAGAGACTATGAACCTTTCAAATACATTTTATATATTTCACTAAGAAAATGAAAAAAAAAAATCAATGCCACACAAACGCTCATGCACGTAGACACACACGCTCTCACACAGTGAATACGCACACACGCATTTATGTTTCCTCACTGACTCATCTAGCTTGGCCTCTGTAGGTGTCTAGGTTATGATTTCTTTTCGGGAAGTACAAAAGGGCCTCATCTATCAGCAGGTTGCTGCCTCCAGCCAGGCCCGGATCTGTCATAACGAGGAAGTAGCGGCGATAAAACCTCATAAAAAAATACAACACAGTGCAAACTATAGCGTTAAAAGTTACCTGAGATGACTATAAAGCAAAATCAAAAGAGACCACTCAAGTTCCTCGTGTTCTCTCATCGTCTTGCAGAGAAATTATTTCTGGATAAGTACAACTGGGCAGCCAACTTTGACTCTGACACGGACTGATTTGCTCAGGTGCTGTAGAATATAGAAACATTTCAACAGCATAAGAGTAAATCTCATCAGTCAGTGAGTCAATAAGCAGGCAGCATGTTCGTATCAAGATCTAATATTGCTATAGATCGGCTGCCTGATGCAACGTTACACAAACATGCCTTAGAGGAGAAAAACACTCACATGTGTGTTGTTGTATTGTGAGAGGTTTGACTACAATATTTATCTTCATTGACCCTTTGTGTTCCTCTGCAGTTTGATGCAGGCAGGAAATGTCCATGAAGTTAAGACACAGGACTGGGTGATTCACATGGACGTGTTTTGGGTACGAAAACTTTGATATGGACCAATGATCTGTACTTTGAAAACGATACACCAGGCCTGTCCCCACAACAGACTCAACAGACACCTAAATTCATTTTAACACCTAGAGCAACAAAAGTACAGTCAAGTGCTCAATACCAACTCCGAACTTAAACGCAGCAGGAGGCTTTAGCCTGCAGCGATAGACACAACAAAAAAACTGCAGACATTGCTCCAATTCAAACGACCAAGAAAAGGTAGGAGTAACGACTAATGACTAAAGAAAATGACAAATGATCAAATGAGCTTGATTAGAATATGAGATTTTGGTCATATTGTACAGCCCTACATGTATGAAATAAACTTTAAAGACCACAGAGAGACGTGCCACAGCCTTATTCCTCGTTAGAGAGCCTCCCACATCTCCACCACTGGATTCCCTCTCATCTGAGATTACTGAGGGCGGAGCTATGACTGTGATTTGTTTAGAAAACATAATAATTTGGCAAAAGATTTTTGACTAAATCTGATGTCAGCGGGCTTGTTTGTTACTTGAGAAAGAAGATTTCTGTATTCCTGATGATGTATAAGTGCCAAGTGTGAGACCTCTGTAAGTCTGCAGGAGTGAGCTTTAGACACTGACATGCACTGATTTGTTAGATGTTAGATATTTTTTGTATGGGCAGCAGAGACACAATTTTACTATTGATTTTATTTGAGACTGTTTTAAGTTGTGGTAAATATAAGATTTGTTCCTGTGGAAAAACACCAATGCACTGAAACATAACACACAGTTTTTCAGAAATGTGTAATCTAATATTTTCTTCCTAAAATATATAAATACAGAATATTGTTTAGGAACCAATATTGAAGTGAATACATACATACATACATACATATATTTTTTAGAATGGTATCAAACCCTAGTGGCTTTTGTTGATGTATCATTTGTAAAATATGACTTGCTATTAACTACTAATTAATTGATTTACAAAAACAATCAAATCTCTTATTTCACCCAGAGCTTTGAATGACAGATTATTTTGGTTTAAAAAACATACGGTTCATAACATTGTTCACCTGTCATCAAAACATCATCATGATCACCTTCATGATTACTGTCAATTTCAGTAAACTGTGTCAGAGATCTTAGAGTTTAATCTATGTTCATGTCAGAGTGCTTGATTGTTTATTTGTGTAGTTTAGAAAAAATCTGTGTGTTTGTGTTTGTGTGTGTGTGTGTGTGTGTTCTGTGTTTAGCAGCTCTGCCCTCTAATAGTTGAGACATCTATAGCATCCACAGCGAGGCCAGGGGAGCAAGGGAGCAATCCATAGGCCTGCGTAGCCATGGCAACTAAACAAGGAATAGGCTAGATGTCAGGCGAGCATGGCTAAATTACCCATTAGAGAAAGCAGGAAGGGGAGAGAGGGAATACTGGTCAGGGCACAAGAGGCTAATGGGGAGATAAGATGGCCAACATAACGACTACACACACACACACACACACACATACCCCCCACACACACACACCCACACAAATGTACACAGACGCAAACACATACGCCAACACACACACCTAACGATGGGAAAACAGACAGAGGGTGGTACATAAAGGTGCGGGCGCAAACACATGCAGAAATAGGAAAATACAATTAATGTGTACAAACTCTCACAAATAAACACACACCAGCACAATGTCCAGACATAGCAACACAAATATAAACATATGCTGATATGCACACAAATGGAAAAACACACAAACACACACACACACACACGTATACACACACACGAATACACACAAGCATACAAAGAGAAGACAAAATGGTTTTAATAAAGACGCCCTCTTGGAGAGGTTGCTCGTGAATGTGAGGGAGATGTATTTATAGGAATCCTCCTGTGAGATCCTCTCTTCTCAGCCTCACAGTGTGTGTGTGTGAGTATGTGTGAGTGTGTATGTGTGTGTGTGAGAAAGAGAGAGAGATTTCTTCACCCTAATCCTTGATGCATGGCCTACTCTGTGAGTCTATACTAATGAATAAAAGAATAAAGAATGAATCAGTGTAAGTATCCAAACCAATGCAGGTGTAAAAAGGTAAAACGGGTGTTGGCCTGGTGGTTTATTCCTGCTGTGCACAGACATGTGCGCCGAAACACACATTAATATGTATCCAAACAAGCTCAAGTAGTCACACTGTGAACCGCATATTTTGCACACACACACACACACACACACACACACACACACACACACACACACACACACACACACACACACACACACACACACACACACACACACACACACACACACACACACACACACACACAGTACAGATACATGCACACTCACACTCACACAACCCCTCTACATGGAGTCATGCAGGCTCCTCCTGACTTTAATGCTGCACATTCATTTGCATGCGCCATAATTAGCGTCAGGCACACAGAGGCTGGTCCTGGGGGAGCTCTGTGATAACCGCTTCCCCTTCTATTAGGGCTCTCATTCCAAGAGTGTCAGACATTGCACATCTTCATTGTGGGGCCTGCAGCACATCGGCTCAGTGGAACCTCTTGCTACTGTAGCTACTGCTGAAGTGTGCAGGAGGCGAGGCGGTGGGGATAAGGTGCTGGGGGACAGGTGGAGGATGCTGCATGCGATGGAGGGTGGGCAGGGAGGGAGGAG
Source organism: Pleuronectes platessa (assembly GCF_947347685.1). Lineage (NCBI taxonomy): Eukaryota > Metazoa > Chordata > Actinopteri > Pleuronectiformes > Pleuronectidae > Pleuronectes > Pleuronectes platessa. Next base: position 16,463,546 of record NC_070629.1, on the reverse strand, counting down.
GAGAGAAAGAAAGAGAGTGAGTGAGGTGATAAGTTTGGAAGACAAAGGGAAAAAGGGGGGAAAGAGAGACAAAGAGAGGTAGTGCATGGCAGAGGCGTTTGCACATTGTGCAGCAGACAGACAGGGAGACGGGCTGGACAGAGGTAATGAATGCAGTTATTAAATTGTTTCAGCTGCAGAGAGGTCTATTCTTATGCCATTATAAAAGGAACAATTTATCCCCACTGATCGGCCCTGTCTCCTTTCTCCTCGCTCACTTTGATCTGCCAGCATATTGCCTTGATGTGTCCTATTCAATAGCGAATCTGGGGCAATTTTAATGCTTTTGTACCTCGCCACCGCTCCACTTCTCCCTCCCTGTTTAAAAATAGCTGTTAATTATAAGTGCAGTTTAAATGTCTCTAGTGACCCAGAAATGCAGGTTGGAGTGAGAAGAAGGGATTGAGCATCTCCAAGTTTAAAAAGAGCTAGACACCATTTCTTTCCCTTCTTTATCATGCTTTCTTCAATCTCTCCTTTCTCCTCAACCCCCCCGCACGGTTCTTTGTCTTCTCCAATCACCAACCCCCCCACCCCTGCCCCACCACCTCCAATTCTACTTCTCCATTCCTTTAGTGTTCCCCAACATTTCTTTTGCTCCGTCTCTCGCTCTGTCTTTCTCCTCTGTGGTGTTTTTCAGCTCGGCGGGAGCGAGCGGGGCTGGAGGATAGGGGATTCTTTTTCTCGAGCACACGAGAGAGCTGCAGCGAGACTTCGGAGACCACGGCTGTGAAACCGCTTCAGTCTGCAGATTGTATGTTGCGTTACGTTGCGAGTCTTTGTATCCCTCTCCTCCACTTCCTCCTCTTTTGCAGCCGTAGGAGTGGGATGTTGAAAGGAAAGGCATGTGAAGGTGCGCTAGGTAGCACGGCACAAGGCAGAGGCGCGGAGTATACCTGTGGGGAGGAGAAAGGGCTGTGCAGGGACCTGGGGTGCGCACCTGGGGGGTGCAGTGTTATAAATAAAGCATTAGCCTCTTGAAGGAAACAGAGATGTGAGGGGCTGTCTCTGCAGCTCCCTTTTCCCTACTAACTCTAACTAACAGTTAACCCGCAGGCATGTACATATACTTCTTTCATCGCAGAGGAGGTAAATGTAAGGGTACAAAATAATCACTAACAGGTAAACTGTGAGACTCTCTTGTTGAAATCTCGACATTTAGTGGAGGTCAGGTAAAAAAACGTCTATTATATCTTCCATCTGACACAGACTCAATCTTCTCCTTGTGGTAGAGTTGTAGAACTTTGTGAAATAAAGTTGAGAAAGTTGATAACAAACTGGAGGGGGGGGGGGGGGGATTGGTTAGTATTACCAAGCGTTCAGCCCAAATCCCTTCGTTGGCTGCCAGTTAAATTGAGGATTGGTTTAAGGATTATTTTTAAAATAACTTTTAAAGCTCAGCATGCATGGCCTGGCCCCCAGTTAAATAACAGAGCAACTAAAACCCAATGCTAGTAGATCCTAAGTCAAGGTTGGTAATGGAGGGTGACCAACGTCAGGACCTGTCAGGACCTGTCAGGACCCCGAGACTCTGGAATCATGTCTTTTCAAATAATTTCTTAAAACATTATTTTTATAGGAAAGCCTTTGAATGAATGTTTTTCACTGGTTTTAATGTATGTTGTTGTTTTTTAATATTTTCTTCTATGTTAGGTTTCTTATTATTCTGCATTATTTTACTTCCAGTTTTTTTTGTAGAGAGGATGTTTTCGAAACTTGCTATAGAAACAAAGTTTAATTATTAATATTATTTTTATTGTAATTATTATAACTATTTTATTGACCATAATATTTTAAACTTAAAAATCCCTCAAAGTATCTCATAACACTATTTTTGTTAGACACTGCCTCGGTCTTTCTACTGCAAAGCAATACTTTAAAATAAGGTGACCACAAACTTACTTCATCACAACAACTTTTCTAATATTGTTATAAAACAGTGTTAATAGATAAGATAAAAAAAGAAACATAAGAGTAAATAGTCTCAAAACCATGCATAGTTCCTTGTCGTGTGCAATGGAAAGGAGATGACACTGTGCATGAACCAGTTACGAACTCCATGACTGTTGCAAGTTGTGGTTTATGTGTAGGACACAGAACCATTAAAACCAGGCAGTAGTTTCATGGTCTAACATTATGTTCCACAGTGCACTGACCTTACACACTGTTCTGATTGTCGGCATGTTTGCTAACAGCTCTTCAGACATCACAGGGTCGAACTCAGGCTTGTGTTTGTGGCATTTTTTTCTAAATTCATCAGAAGGTTAAGTGACTTGAAAAAATAAACGTAACGTTCTCTTAGCAGACGAGGATGTTGTACCATGTTTTCAACAATCAGACAATTCATATGGAATTCAGATCCTTTCCGATCTCACGCAGAAAAGAATCCTTTATACTTTATTCTTAACACAAATCCTGCTGCAAACAATGACGTAAAACTGATTAGCAACACTTGGAGATAGAATGTGAAAATACTAAAGAAAATTGCTTCAAGCCAATTAGCTATTATGCCCCCCAACCCCCCCCCCCCCCCCACCTTCCCCACTAATACTCTTATCTCACATTGTTTCATCCTATTCTCAAGGTGCACATTCCTAAACCTGTCACCCATGGAGATGCACCACAGCCATTCTCTCTGACTGAGGAGAGTGATAATATTATAAAGCAAAGGTCTCCCTCCAGCCATGACAGTTTTATTGTACTTTCAGACTTCCTCACCATCTCCTTGTTTATGAATGTAGATGCACTGAAATTGCTATAGGAGGACATATGCTAACCTCAGCACACTGTAACCTCCACTATTGGCTCTAACTTAAAATTAATATGACCTCTATGTCTCTCCACTGGCCGCCCAGGCAATGATATACAGTGTGTCTCCATCAGTAGCCACGGTCTGGCCTGACAATGGAAATATGTACAGGAGTTGACTGAGCAATGCTGAAACAAGCACTCAGCGCAGGTCCGCTCACTCAAGGCGGGCGAGGACCTGATGGATAAATGAGAACAATGTATTGGTTTGTCCACAGGCGTGGCGGCACTGACAGAACTCATAAAACAAAGTGTTAATGCTGTCCTTGGACGGGAACGCATGATAGTAAATAAAATGTTATCTAGTGGCGGAGTGAGACGCGTCTTTAAACATCAGCACCGCCTGAGGGAACCACACGAGTGTTAGCGGAGAGAGTGGCTCTTCAAATGATTCAAAGTAACAAGGCTGCCGCTGTAACGTGAGCTAAAAGATTCTTTCATGGTGAAATGCAAAACTATTAATCTCCCTGTGTTATTCCTACTCATGTATCAGGAAGACCAATTACAGTTTTGCTTTACATCAAAAAAACAAATGTGTCATTTCATTTGTCAATAAACACGTCAAGTGATAAATCAAGGGTCATCCTCATGCATGAGTTTTTGATAGTCAAATGGTTATCGTGTTAAATCTTCTATAAACGTCCATGGGGTTCAAATGCTTGAACAGGGGCGTAAAATCATGTAGAGGCAAATGATACCTATGATGATACCTATGTTGCTGCTGGGCGACATGGTGGTGCACTGGTTAGTAGCCTCCTGACAGCATGAATGGTTTTGGGTTCAAACCTGAGGGCCGGCTGGAGCCTTTCTGTATGGAGTACACATGTTCCTCCCTATGTCTCTGTGGTTATACTGTGGTCTAAACACATGCAGATTAATCAATTAATTGGAGGGTGTCCAGGGTGTAGTCCAGCTCTCGCCCGTGTCAGCTGGAATTTGCTCCATTCCCCCCAGGACCCTCTAAGGATAAGCTGCTTGGATGGATGGATGGATGGACAAGTGGCTGCCAGTAAGCTGATAAATGATGTCTGAATATATAAAGCCAGTTTTTATTATATGTTCATGTACTGTGATTAATCTGTGCAATTCAATAATAGAAATAGTCTTATTTTATGTTTCTGCTTTGCATTGTTTGACTTTACTATGCACAATTCCTTCTATTAAGCATTACATCCTTGAAATGTCTTTACAGTAGACAAACACAAATTGATGCCCATATTGTCCCCTGACGTAATAAAACATCTTCATACCAAACCCTAAAAAAAATGTATCTACAATCACAGAGACCCTCCGTTTTCACTTATAAATAAAGAACAATAAAAGATAAACAAAGAGAAAGGAGGAAAACAATGAGATGAACAAGGGTGACAGTGTGGAGATGAGAGTAGGAGATGCCGGTTAATGACCTTGATAAGACCAGGGACACGGGGAGCCTGAGGAGAAGATGTGATGTGCTGCCGTGACAGCGGTGTAGTAGTGGGGGTGACAAGAGGAGATGAGGAGCCTGCACTTCTTGGCTGGTGTTACACATTAGCGTTGTTGTTAGCCAGGGGCATCAAGGGTGATTGTGTATTCGTGTGTGTGTGTGTGCTTGCAGAGCGAGGTACGAAGACATCCCGGTCGAGGCCGTGCATGGTGACAGAGGCTGATACCAATCTAATGAGATAAGAAACGTATGCAAATGAACCTGGCCACAGTTCACACTAATCAGCTTAACGCCCCGATAGATATCAGCTATCTGTCGCACTGCGTGTGCACAAACACACACACACACACACACACACACGCATGCATTCAAGCTCTCAAAAGTTAAAACAATCAGGGAGAAGGCTTTGCCATGCCACGTACAGACACACAAACAGACCCAATCACGCAACACTCGAGTCAAAGTGTTACTAACACCTGTAAAATGTTGGTAACCGCATAAATGTGTGCGTGAGACTGTATGTGTGTGTATGCAGGTTTAAACCAAAGAGGTGAGTGGATATGTGTGTGTGTGTATGTGTGTGTGTGTGTGTGTGTGTGTGTGTGTGTGTGTGTGTGTGCAGGTCGTTCTTGGGGTCATGTCTTTCACAAGCTAAATGCTGACTAAGGACAAGGGGCCCTGGCGAAGGAATGCAGGAATCTAAAATAGCTGAATACAACAGGGGGATGTTTGATAAGAGGCTAAAAGGCAGAAGTGACCCTTTTTTTAATTTCATGCCCTTGCAGAATTATCTCAGCATCATCAATCGATATGTCACCAAGGAACACTGCAGATTATATGTGTTCCTGGTCACAGCGTGTCAGGTTTATAAAAACAAAACAAGGAATGTATTTGCTCCCCCTACCATGTGCTACCGATTGATATTACAATTTTTTTTGGCGACACAGTAATACGGTGTTAGGCGTCGTCTCTGTGAAAGAGCAGCCGAGTCTCAGCGTGTCATTATAAATGGTGTGTGGTCACCAGACAGCGGAGGAAAGTCATGCCCCAGCTGCACTCTTCAACACATCTCTCTGTAGCTATTATTGTCTGTGGGAATCCAGGGCATCCTACATGGTCTGGGGGCAAAAGTGTGACCACCAGTAAAAGACTGGCCCTGGAACAACACAGCTGACCTTCATTCAGTTTGTCCAGTGGCCTTCTCAACGTTAGCTAATCAGAAACACTTTTTTCGCCCTTTGTCCGTTATGATGAGTGATGTAGAAATATAAGTTATTCCTTGTGACAAGTACAGAAACATAATTCTGGAACACTGTCGTCATGTAGTTGGCACTTGATGAGGGAAGGACATTGGCTCCTACATAAATTGAAGCCTTGACTTCCAAGCTAATTATCTTATGGAGTGGAGTCAGGTTTTGTGAATAAATATTGCAAATACATATAAAAATTCAACAGCCTTTTCAAAAATATCTTTTGACTGCAAGCCTGTATTACAAATCATATGTCCACAGCTGCAATTCAGCTACGAGCCCTTGAATTTTTCATATTTCTGCATGCTATGTCTTCACACATTTTCTCTCCTCTACTCTCCCCTCTCATTCTGTTTCTCTCCGTGTCTCTCTGCCTTCTTGGATCTCTGTCTGACATTTACCGCTAAGCCACCTATTTCAGTCGACCTATTCTTAAGCAAAGCTGGGCCAAGACATCTTTATGGAAATCGCTGCTCTGGGTGTGTTGATTTGCAAAGGGCATGGAAGCCGCTCAGACTGGTCTCACCCTCTGTCGGGCTGTGCAGCGCGAGACAGACACCGACTTCCACGGAGACAGACAGTGACGTAGAGGAAGTGAAATAGAGAGCACCTTGCTATAACTATATTGGTTGGCTCCAGTATGTTGGCGCCCATCTTATCTGGCCAGAGTCCCACACAGCATTCATCTAATGAAAACCTGGCTGGCCGGCCGCTTGGCTGTCTCATCAAGGCTCGTTGCCAAAGGTTCCTCTCCGCTGCATCAAAGTCACTCTGCTTTAATGTAGCTTTTATCAATGGCCAAATGAGAGCAAATAACTTCACTAAAAATTCTCAAGAAACCATAAAAAGAAATCTAAACGCAGAGATGAAGGCAGAGGACTAATAATTCTTCGGGGGCACTCAGGGGGACTCATTGTGGTAACGATCAAATCAGAGGAAGCATGTTTACTATGCATCCACAACTATGCACGCACACATTCAACACACACATGAAGACACAGACACGAGCGCTGTTTTTCCCCGCGGGTGAATGCAAACACACACGGACATGCAGACGTACATATAAAGGCATTAACTGCCGCATATGCTACACATGGTACAAGTACGCTACACAGCCGTGACGCTTTGAAAAAATCCCCAAGTGTCACATTACAGTAGACTGCTAAAAGTGTGTTGGCTGGTGATAGCTCAGAGACCACAGCCAGACTACAGTAGCAGCCAGTCCCCCAGTGGATGACTGGGCTCTGAATATGAGTTCAGTCACTGTAACAGCCCCCACTTAGTCACTGGCTCTATCATGGGCTCGCTCTCCATAGACCCTCTATACAAACAGGCCACTTAAAAAACACCATTACCGGGAGATTGCCGAAGCCTTAGTGAGCAGTTCTGAAGTGCCGTGTGCGAGAGCGGACGAGAGGACAAACAGACGTTTGACGAACATCCTAAAATTGGAGTCGGGTGCTTTGCTGAGGAGGGTATTGACGGCACCAGAGAGTGTACCGGTAATTAGACCTAAATACGAGTTAGCGGCTCGGTAAATGATTGACAGCTGACACGTCGACTAATGCAAAGATTCTGCAGGTGAACAATAGTTGAAAACCACTGAGCAACAATGGCCTGTGTTTAGTCATTCTCCGAACTACCCTGAACTACCGAAAACGATAAATCTATTGAGGGAATAGAACGCACACAGTCTGGTCTGGTTGCAAAAGCAGTTTTTAAACGCTTGTGTTTTCAGTTAGAGCCAGAGTCACAACGTGTTTCAGTTTATTAGATAAAATGGCCCCAGTTTCCTTTAAAGAACATCTATGTTTTTGGGATCCAAGGGAGGAGAAAGTTTAACCCATGTGCTGACCCACCATGTCCGTGTCTTCACCCTATCACTCTCTCCCTCCCGCACTGTCTCAGACTCCACTGCTACCTCCCCCACCCATCTGTCTCTCATCCCTCTCTCACCCTCTTCCCATCACTCCCATTCCTCCCTCTACCCCTTCCCATCTTTCTCTCATCTCTCTCTCGTCCAGCCTATCATCACTTGTTCATAACCTCACAGCAGTTGTTAGGCCGAGTCATAGTTTCCATCAAAGAATGGATATTTTTAGGCAGGGGCTCACTTTGTGCAGCCTGTCCCCTGAGAACAAACCATGTCCTCACATTAATGCCATATTACAAAGAAGAGGGCATGAGGTAAAGCTCCCTCTCTCCTCCTTTTTGTCCTCCCTCGCATCTCTTTTTATTTCTTGAGGGCTACTTGTGCCATGAGTGCTCGGTAACTATATGGGCGTACCCTCCCGCCACCTTCACTGCCCCCTTGCTGTCGTCTGGATCATTGTCAAACAAGAGAGCAGATTGGGAGTGGGCATTGGTGTATGCCAAAGTATTCTGGGAAGGACTCCAAAGAACATATTTGTTGAGCAGGGGAAGAGAGCGGAAATGGCCTGGTGTTTGACGGGAGGCACGGTTGAGAAAGTTGGGTGAAGCCAGGGTGAGAGACATGGAACGAGGGGGGCAGTTGAGTCACTGGGTGAAACTGAGGTGGACGGGGTAGTGGGCGGGTTGCTCTTGTGCGAGGATTGACTCATCACTTACAAAAGGTGGACTCTGATATAACCGATGTGTAAAACATCCCACATTGGTCTTTGAAAAAAAGGAAACGTACTGTTGGCATGTGTATTGTTAAGGCCCCTAGGAAGTGCAGTGTAACATTTTGGGCGATTAGTAGATGTTATACGTTCAATAATAACAAACTTTGAATAAACAGACATAAAGGACTCTGTAGCAGCGGAAAGTAAGTGACACATGTTTTTTGGAAACATGAAAGTAAGCAATATTGTTTATCACAAAAACAGCATTCACAGCAATGGCAACAACAAGTGATTCTCCAGTTCAGGGTTTTGTGAACTGATTCTGGCTTCCATAAACTTTGAACAAACAGGTGAACAGCTCTTTGTGCAGCAGCGGTGGCGCCGCTCCAGGGTTCTGTGGACTGAGTCCTGCAGTCGGTCTTTACTTGCTATGGCTCAATTGCTGCAGGTCTCTTTTGCAATTTCCGAAGTAAAAAAGTGTGCAACCAGCGTTACCCAAGGTCACGTACACGGCCAATTCTAACAGCACTTTCAGTGTAGTAATGCAAAATATTTCAGGGCTTCTATAACCCTAAGAGTGTGTCTGTGAATTTCCCCCTCACACAACAGGCGCACAATCTACTGTAGCCAGCTGTTGATATGCTCAGTGTTGGTAAGTATATGTGTGTGTGTGTGTGTGTGTCTGTGTGTGAGTGTGTGTGTGTGTATGCATGTGTGTGTGTGTTCCATGTTATAGGGCTCACCTGTGACATGCCATACTTCAGTGTCAGGAGTTTTGTGGGGTCAGTGCTATTTCGCACACCTCCTGGAAAATGAGTGACCCTGGAACAAAACATACCGCTGGTGACAGCATGGCCCTTTGACATATTTTTTACTACCCAGGATTAGGCCTGTTCGCTCTAGTCATATACGTATATGTTTTTCAGCTACTGGCCTGAGATTTGGTTTCATATCTACTTTACACTGGAATAGCTGACTGGCAGCCAGCTGAATCAATACAGCCCTGATGGATCATAGGCAGAGGTGATTTAAGTCTTGAAATGATAAAAAAAATGGCCCCGAGCAAATATGTTGAATTATCGCCAGTTTTTCTCTTTCATATTAACATGTTAAAATTTCTACCAGTAATATCTCACATGTCACGCTGTGGACGGTGCGAAGGAGAAGAAAGGCAGAGGATTAGGGGGTGTCTTACACAGCCCTCGCAGTGACCTCTAAAGACGACAGTGAAATAGCTAACCCACTTGTCAAATGCCATCATGAGAAAAGTATGTTTCAGTTGCACATTTCCTCGTACTGCTGGAGCTAAACTCCGAACAGGATGTGTGTTCACACACCTCGCAAGGTCAGGAAAGCAACATCAAATGGGTTGTTGAGTCTTTGTGGGATCTGGCTTCCTCTGCCTGTCTTTTGTCTTCTTTTTGTCTCTCTCTCACACTCAAGATACACAAACACACACTCACACACACATGCACACTTGAAAAGGCACTACGAGGGCGATCAGATATGCAACAGATTCAAAAATATAATACAGACACACATATACACATGCACAGGCACAGACAGAGTTCATAAACACCTTCATACGCAGTGTGTTATAAAGTGGGATATGTGCACATGCAAACTTGCCCCAACACACACATACATAACCCCACATCACACACATGTACATACCATGTGCACTAGCTGGCATGTGGGGGTTATGCATAGCACATAAACTGGAAGCGGCACCTTGATGTGAATTCTTGCCTCTTGACAACTGAGCATTCTCATAAGCTCCAGTAGTCAGCTGTCTACTGCATTCTCCAAGGGGCAGGCATGACATTATGTTAATTTAGGGGCCCTCCTAGGTGTGTGTGAGTGACTTTGTGACTTTATGCAAGAGCCTTGATGCATGTGTTTCTTTAAAGGTCATGATGTATGCCGATATGTGCCAATGAATGGTGTCAGGCATATAAAATATAGTGCACACTACCGGAATAATCATAATTTCGGATTATTTGTCTGTTGTTCTCCTTGGAAATGTGGGTGTATCTCTATCCATCTACGTGGGGCTAGTCCCCCACTGTGTGGCTACAAATAGACGTGCAAAGTGGCTCAATCCTTGTTGAATGTTTATCCAGGGAGGTGGATTATAGCAAAACGGACATCTCTGTGCCACGGTGCTGGGCCTGATACCCCCATAAGCCTGGCATTTCCTGCCCTACGAGAGCTGTAATTAAACGGGTGCTGGGCGGCATAAGGGCCTAAAACCCCCCCGGACCTTTATGTGGCTTTTTGTTAAGCTGGGAGACAAGAGGCTGTAGGAGGTTATAACAGTAAGAACTCCCCGATTAGGAGAAAAGCTAACACAGACATGCACGTATAGCTCATAAATGAGAGGAATTCCTCAGACAGAGGGGCATTCTAGCACGCAACGGGCTCAGAGAGTATAACGATGGGCACGGCTTCCAGCGCACACCTGCCGGTGCAAACCCACACGCAAGTAATTGCTCAAGTTAGCGAGGGGCTGCTGACACGCCTCCGGCCCTCCTGCTCCCTCAAACCCTCCTGATTCCTACCCTTTGCTTTGAGCACAATGCCTCATGCAGAGAGCCAGGCAGTGCCTTGCAAGGAGCAGTGCAGGGGAGGGCAATAATTAGTCTGTTGGTAAACAAGTCCGTCAGTTACGACCCTGCGTCCCCGCCTCAGTGCTTTGATCGCCCCGCCCAGCCCAGGAGGGGGTGCTTTATAAGAGAAGGTGGAGATTGTCAGAGCACTTGAGCTCCACTTCAGAGTGCAGAGAGAGCGAGAGAGGGAGAGAAGAGGGACTCCACTCCCGAAAAGTTACCCCGAGTGCATCCAATCACGGTGTAGGACCGAAGGAAACGTTGAAAATGCATGTTCTCCGATGTTTTACAAGGAAAAAAAAAAAGTAAAAAACATCCTCAGCAGTAAAAGAACAGGAAGTCAATGTTAAATGGTTTAGATGTAAAAGAAATGGGGGTGGAAAAAAAAAATCACCCTCTTGGTTAAATTAATGAGGAACTGAGCAGAAGGACGCGTGGTTCCTGACAGCTCTTTATTGCTCTGGTGAAAAGTCAGTAGCTGCTAAAGAAGAATGGATTACGGTAAGGCAGGGACAAAGGCAATCTCCATCAGTGCACTATGTTGCTTCATCCTCGTCTTTGTGTGGCTGTCAGCCTTGAGTTGGGCATGTGTGTGCGTGAGTGTGGTCATGCATGTGTGTTTTTGTGTCCGTGGATGTACGTGCATGTGTGTGTGTGTGGCACTGAGGTGAGAGCATAGGCCAACGAGGGCATGGGGTTCAGGGAAGCGTAAGGTAATCCTTTAAGTGGAAGACTTTAACTCTTTCAGAAAGTAAACAGCCAAGCAGTTGAGGGAGTATTGTTGTTGGGTAGTGTTACCCAACTGCAAGACTGCCCCGGGGCACTGTGTGAGTGACTTAGGAAAGCTATGTGTATGTGTGCAGCGGGGAGGAGCAGTGTGTGTGTGTGTGTGTGTGTGTGTGTGTGTGTGTGTGTGTGTGTGTGTGTCTGTATGCCTCTCAAGGCATGTCCCGCTCTGGCTTCAGCATGGAACTGCTCTCCAGCAGGATGAAAAAAGGAGAGCAGATGCCTCGTCACTGGGGTGCATCGGGCCACCAAGTCAGAAATGTCCACTGATCATGTCATTCAATTAAAGGCCACCAACTGATGCATAACAACCACCCGTTTGTGTGTGCGCGATTGGTTGTGTCCCCGAGGCCACATGCATGTGTCCATCTGAATAGTGTGTGTGTTATGTGTGTGCGGGCATGCGTGGCTGGCGTGTTAGTGTTCCGGGGTTAAGGGGGAAGGAGGATGACCCTGCACAGCTGACGGTCAGTCATGCAGGACAGAACAACACAATAACACTCTTGTTAACCAGGACATGGCATAGCTCCCACCTGTTACCCCCAGAAACCACACACAGGGGGGACACATGCTTGCACATGAACAGACATACTTAAAAAACACACACACAGGCAGACGCACACACACACACACTTTTTTTCTACACCTTGGGAAAGTGTTTAAAACCCCATTCCGGGTGCTTCCCTGCGACGGCTCATTTGAAGTCTCTCCTTCCTTCATTTAGCAGAGTGTCCATTTATCTCTGGAGCTGTCGGGGAGGTTCTCCTCGCTTAGCCCACTTCCTGTCCGTCCGTCCGCCTGCCTGCCTAGACACCGTAAACAGGCTTCTCAATCTCACGTGTTTAGTCTGGACCAGGCCCGGCTGCGGAGGAGACGAGGGGCTGCGGAGACACTGGCATACTAACACCCGAGTGTATCTTGAGGGAGAAACAAGACACAAACAACAATTTGTTGCTCTCACAAAATACTATTACACACACGCGCATGCACACACACACGCAGATGTACCAGTGTGCGCAGTATTTTGTTAACATCTCAATCGAAGGTATCCAGAGAATATAAATTTGAGAGAATATAAATATTTATTTGGTTGTAGCTGAAGGCAGCAAATTCAGATTTTCCTATACTTCAGATGTGTAAGCATACAAATGTATTTTTAACAAGGAGCCACAATGACAGAGTTGTTGTTTTTACTTTTTGCTGGCAAATTGTATATTAATGTAAGCTTAGTGAAATATGCATTAATAATGCTGTGATATTTACCCATCTTGTATTTAATTGTATGCAACAACTTTCATGCCAATAAAGCTAATTTAACTTTTAAAGGAGAAACTAAAGTTTGTTTACAAGCGTCCTGGAAAAGGAAAAATAAAGGGAAGAGGAAACGTGTTTATGTGTGGGGAGAGTTTCTGTGTTGCTGTTGTCCATCGCCGACTACAGACAAGCCATTTGAAGGCTGTCGAGACATTTGAAAAACTAGAATAAGCGTCCCTTTCACGAGGGGTCACCAGCGCACGGACTTGTTTATACCCTAACTGTATCACATTAATCATTCCGCAATGTTATTATAATATTTGTGCGGTTTGTGTTACAATTTATTCAACTCCTCTCTTTGTTTAGACAGCTCAGGCATGGGAAACACTGTGTAGACTAAATCTATACAAGATGGAGACTTAACTCTGTGCCGAGTGAGTTGGTGAGTGATTGAGTGGGTGAGTGAGTCCTCCAGTCTGTCAGAGATAAGATACCGAGATGGATCCTGAATAAATATGGGTTTAGAGGCAGCCAATTAACACTATAGACAGGAGGACACACACAGACGCGGGTGCCCAGATGAGTGAAGGTCTACTGCAGTCTTAAGCAGTTTTCAGACATTTTAAAAATAGGTCTGGACATTTGGATCTGAACACTTTGCGGCGTTTGCCATTCAGATATTATAAACACAGCTCAGATCAAGTGTTTTTGTTAACAGGACACCACCAATGTCAGCCCTTATCACCAAAAGCTCTCAAAAGTTCTCTTTGTCTTTGCATGTTGAAGTGTTTGAAACGTCATCAGCACTTACTTGCGGTGAATCCTGTGAAAAATATCCTGCTCCCATGCACTCACTCAGACATTATCTAGATACTTAACTAGGGAGCTGGCAGAAAAAGCTCAGGAGAATGTCCACAGCAACTGATCTGGGACATTTGCATTCTCACATTGAGCCCCTAATTTCAAGAGATTATCTGAGGTTCATTACATGTCTGAAATCAACTTTTCTCTTATACTGCAAATATATTCTAGTTTAGTTTACTGCTATTTAAGAGATTTTTAGGTTATCCAAAACAAAGTATTGACACTTTTTTTTTATATAATACCAATTAACTTCCATTCAAGGAGAGAAAATGGCTCAGAGTGAATGAGTGAAAAAGTTGAGGCAGTTGAAGGGGGAGCATGTTTGTGTTTGGCAGGCGGGCCGGGCCAAAGGGGGCGCGGAACGGGGGGAGCAAGCGAAAAAAACAAATCCACAATGCCAGCTCAACTTCCAAAAGTGTGAAAATCTCTATAAACCCATCAGCTCCAATAACAGGCAAGGCTGAATAGATGAGAAACAGAGGAGGCGGAGAGAGAGGCAGAGCGGGGGCCATAGAATGAACTGGCCTCCCCCATTCACTTTTAAATTTCCTCCTCCACAGTCTCCTGCACACTGTTAATTACTGGCCAGGCATTCCCCTGCCACCTTTTCACACATAACAAGCCCCCCATCCAGACCCACCGCTGGAATATGCCTGCAGCCTAAGGATCAAGACCAATTATGGCCCTAAGCTGGACCTATTTCTGTTTAGCCCAAGGGGGGCACAGAGGGCGTTAAACAGGGAGAGGAGGGGAGCAGAGGTGGTGGAAGTGTTATTTTTCCCACAACATAAATGTGTCTGTTTATTTCTGCGTTGCTCGCTGAGTTTACTGCCCACTGTAAAGTAACAAAATATAAAAACAGGAAAACTGACATATGATGAAATAATGCTACTGACCACATATTAAAACAGGTAAATTACACACGAAGGAGATAAACCGAGACAGAGGTGTTGCATTTAAGCATTTAGTAAAAACAGTTAGATCTTAAGGCTAGCCTCATTTCTGGCATTTATTCAACGAATCTTGTAGCGTAGCTGGGGTGCTGATGGATAATCAATGAGAAATGTGAGGTTGAAAAATGGATTCACAGGCAGACAGAGAAAAGATATAGGAACTAAGGAGGGAGGCGGGAGGAGAAAGTGAAAAGTAAAATCGAGGGATATATTGGGCAAAAAACACAAGCCTTCATGAAAATGTTGATTTTAGCTCTCGAGATAGTGGACAATAAACACACACACACGCACGCACACACACACACACACACACACACACACACACACACACACACACACACACACACACACACACACACACACACACACACACACACACACACACACACACACACACACACACACACACACGCACACGCACACACACATGCAAATCCATGGGTGGAAATACCAACAAAAAATATATGGATGGATGCACACATGCACACATGCGCACAAACACGCACACACTTTGGAATTACAGCTCTGAGAAGCCATTAGTTTCCCATATAAGCAGACCTGCTGATGAAAGCTCATAAAGTCGGCTATGTAAATAAAACAAATGAAAAGCCAGTGCTCTGAGGTGAGGGGGAGAGGGGGGACCGAGGGACCCTCTGGGATTTATTGTTTGTGAGAAGCTGCTCCATTTACTCTCGCCACCGGAGAAGAGTGAGCGATGCCAGCACGGGAGCATCACCGAGCATCTTCTAATGGCAGCAGAACAGTGCGCCCGGTGTCGGCCCGGCAGCTCAGTGAGTCGAGAGAGATGAGCGGAGGAGGACGTAGGTGGGAGCCACACATGCAGCGGGGGTTACGACCCTCTCACATGCTATGCACAAGGTGGATACACAAAAAGACACGCACACATACGCAATAACGTTTCGGCCATTACATGTCTTATCAAGAGGATTTTCCGCATGAGGACAAAGAGGTGAAAGGTCGGGGCTCGGCCACGCTCTGCTCCCGCAGTGCAGCGGCAGAAACATCACGCGGTAATGAACAAGTTCAGGGCTAATGGAGGAGAATGTGACCACCGGGCACCGCTGAAAACACAACTGGGAGAACAGGTGTAATATCTCTTTCACCGTTGCTTTTTTCTATTTCTTTTGGCTCAATCCAACACGTGACAATCTCTCATCTAAATCTGAAATACATATTAGACTGATTTTCAGCAGCTCCTCTGATGACAGCGTACATTCGATCATGTGTTTATGCTTTTACCTGAGGGGCAGTTAAACTTGTGCAGCCAGCATAAATAAGCATTTTCCGCTAATCTATACTGTACATCTAACTATCTATACATTGAATCACTTATAGTCATATAAACAGTTCTTAGTGAAGATTGATATACATAAATAATGGAGTTTGTTGTCTGTATCTAAAGCTTGCAGCACTATATGCTGAGTAAAGGTGATAAGTCCAATATGATGTATTGCCTGAAATATAATAGCGCACTTATTCTCTAAACTCCAGTTTGACCATATAAGGGTGTAAGCAGCACATAACATACACACGCAGGGGATAGCGTGTCCCCGAGCTCCGACTTTCATCATGCATGTGCATTACATGAACAACTGGATGTTGTTCTGTCGCTATAATGTTTTTAACATCTAGTGTTACGGTGCCTTACAGTCCATCAGTCATGTTTAAGTGGGTGCTGAGAGACCCAGAACTCCATGACTTCATGTTAGTATAGGGGCCAACGCGGGACCTGAACGCGCTTTAATCTCTGAGTCAACTCATTTGGGTGCACAGGGACCCGGAGGTTCAGAGGGCCGCAGAAAGCACTACCTCAGTTGTGTTTTGCAAATCAAAAGGAAAATGTCCCTTCGCGTAATTCAATCAAGCGAAATAAGAAACAAGCGTATCGGTGAGCTGGATTATCAGGTAACTAGATACACGGAGCTAAGTGAAAAGGAAAGCCAATAATCTGTTGACTACATCCGATACGTGGATCTCAGGGAAGGTCTGACGGGCGAATAGAACAGACCCAGCCATCGGCGCGAGCAGCAGACAGTGAGAAAGATGGGTTTCTGTACCTCCTGTGACACGGCCGCGCTTCCCTTGGTGTGGCATTTAGCATAAACAGATGAGCTAATCTGAGCTGTGGATAACGCACCTGCCTCATTCCACTAAATAAATAAGCCCTGTACCCCCGATCCCCCCCCACCCCCCTCCGCGCGAGCCTCTCTCGCTCCGCACTTCTGTCTCGGCATCCCCTGCTGTGCCACTGCTCTCCATTTATTTCTCCTCCTCTCCATCAGTCAGGTAGATGGAAAGAGGGAACGAGGGAGAGTAAAAGTGGAAAAAATAGAAACGGGCTCATATCATCGGCGGGGCAAAGGTGAATCGCCTGGGGAGGCAGCGGGAATGAAATTCTCCCAGTCCCATTTTACCAGCCATTCAAAGCACATTACTCTGGAGAAGGGGAAACTTATAAAGCCCCTGCACTTGAACACATTTCTGTGTGTTTATGGGAGACAGAGAGGGGCTGCTGTACCCATGCCTCAGTAATAGATTCCCAATTTAGGCTCCCCTCTCTCCCCTCTTTGTCGTTCTGTCTCTCTCTTTTGTTTCATCTCTCTCTCTCTCTCACACACACACACACACACACACACACACACCTCCCTCCCTGTATTCCTATTCTCTCCCTCTATCCATTTCTCCACAGGCCTGCTGCCGTCCCCTCGAGCTGGGAGGGACCCTTGCAGCCCGATTGCTTGGAAAAAGAATATCAGGAAAACGGTTTGTTTGTGTCTGCCCCTGTAGACACTGGAAATTGTTTCACTGAGGAGGGCTGATGGAGTTGATGATATAACTGACATCTCCATAACTTGATGGTAGTCTATGATATCTGCACTGTAACTGTAGCCAGCAGCTGGTGGAATTGCTCCCGGAGCACACACACTTTTTTTCAGAGTGAAAAATATGCAATGGCGTGCTGCAAAATGGGGCAGTTCATTAGAGGGTTAGAATATAAGAAATTGGGATCAACTTCTCTACTCAAGATGAGAAATGCAAAAGATTATTTCTAGAAAGTTATATGCTGGCATTTTTTTTTTGTGGGAACATGCAAAAGTCCCACTTCCTCTCACATCATTGCTTTAACTGTGCCAATTTGTAGGTTACGGAATTTGCTTACAACAAAAGCTATGCTAATAACGGCATCAGTCTTTAAACACAACCTCTTGGGCCATAATAGTGTAACCATGTGGGACAACGCTGTCACTATAGTAATTACAGGAATACTTTCAAGGTGCAAGGGCAACCTTCATATAATAGTCGCTAAATTAACATATCTGTAAGGCATAATGGTGATCAAACACCTTGTAGTAATGGTAGACACTCATTATGGCGACGCCTAGTACATGATCCAGGGCAGCATGGAGCGTGAATAGTGGATGTTTCGTCTACTGTGATTTATTGGATCAGGCCAAGGCACCTAGTGTGTGTGTATGCTCAGCTATATTTTTTATTGACATAGATAAGTTTGGGTAAAAGTGAACTAATTATCATATTATGGTTCTATTACATGAAGCTGCTCACAGGCTATGATTAACCTATACACCTCCCCTAGTTTAACAATTGAGCGGTCATTGGGTATTACATCAACTGCTTTTAATTAGGTTACTATGTTACTATTTTCTGGATTCCTATTGGCTGCTTGGGGATAAACGTATACCATAAATGCCTATTTTATGGTTATACACTTCCCTTTGTGCTAATTTAATATAATTGAGTTACAGATGTCACGGCACTCTGACCGCTGTTCGGTGAGGATGAGTGGAAACACAGGTCAGCGCTCGTCTCACTCAGCTGGAATGCATGAGGTATTATTCCAACAGCTCATTATTAAAAATATTCTTGTGACCATTTTCATGTGATACGAGGACCATCAGATAAAACGGATTTTATGTCTATGCCGTGCTTTATCAGAGACAAAGAAGAAGCAGGAACCGAGTAGGGAAATAAACATCTCAATGTGTTGTCAGAAGCAGTTTCAGGCAGGAGAGAAGAGACATCAGCGAATGTCTCTGGAAGCCAGCCGTTTAGAGTGGACGGCAGGCTGCCCATCAGTGACAGGCCCCAGGCCAGCGTACGAGCGGAGGAGCCGATAGGAGCTGGCAGGTGAGACCTGGCCTGGAGTCAGATCGTACAAGTCCAGCTGGGGCTAACACATCAGTAGACAGTAGCACCGTGCAGGTGGCCTGACACAGACGTAAATGTGACCTGCCACTGATGGACTGGGACTGAATTCGGTTTGATTCAAATCAGGTTTTATTTGCATTAAAGGGCACTGTGAGGAGAAATGTTGCCAAATACTGAAGTCTCCTTGAAAGTATAAATATCTGCTTTCATTGATGATTCCTTTCTCTTATCATTGTCAAGATTTGGTAAACAGAAATGTTCTTTGGCTTGTATCTTACAGTCTTTACAGAAGGAACCTTTCCATAATCCCTTGCATCAGCCGATCTTCCATGTATTCCCTCACCTCTTCTCCATCCCCCAAAGTGGAGGGTACAAAACTGGCCTTACACCCATTTTTTTCTTGAGACGATGAGGGTGTATTTTAATCAACATCGTGTGCAAATGAAATGTCACGCCCTTTAATGTGAGAGCACTGTGGGAAATGTCGATAGAAATGTCAAGTGGTTGCAGGGATGTGGGACCAGAGGGGTTGATGTCATCTATGGTACAGTAGACTGAGGGGGCCACTGGGCATTCCCAACCTTAACACGGAGGACAGCCGAGTGGAATGAGGAGCAGGTTGAGCTCCCAGCATGCTGGAGTTTAGATAAGATGTATTGATGTGTGGTCAAATTACCGGATTGATCTGTTAGGACAGATATGACTCCCGCCAGTTGCCGACCACTGATGTAGTTTATCCGAGGACGTAGAAGAAAACCTGTTTAATTTGGACCACAGACTGTTAACTCACACTGCCCGACTTCCACTGCAAGGCACTCTTTATCTTTATACAAATTTTATAAACATGTCCAAATCACACCAAATTCAACACCGCACTTCTTTGATCCCTTGGCAATGCAAAAGCCAAGTGTGAAGCTGATAACACATACAGACAAAAATATATTTGTGGAATTGCTGGATAAATGTCAAACCTAGTGGGTTACACTCACTGTTCTATATCAAGATATTATATTAATTTCTGTGTTTTAGAAATCAGTGAGATCACAATCTCTGCTAAATGAATGAGAACTGATACTGGTGCATGTATGTGTATGCATAGGTATCCATGTGTACCCAGAGTGAGGTTCACCGAAGTGGATTCTCAGAATAGCTGATTGGTAAACACTCCTACTGTACGTTCACTTTGAAAAAGCAATCAGCTTTTTTCAATGACGTCTTTCATTAACTGATCGGAGCAGATTTAGTTAAGAGGCCTTTCTTTCCTGCTCTTCGGCAATCACCAACAAAAAGGGCTGAAATTTGCTTGCCTTAAAGTCGAGAGGGATTATTTTCCCCCGCAGATATAATGGTCCACCTGTCAGAGGGAGTTAGAGATGACGCCCTATCACTGACAGGTACACTATCACCCTGCCCAAAATTTAATATTTCTCAGTGGAAAATTAAACTATAGGAAAAATAAGGACACGGAGTGTGCACCTACCGGGGGCAGACATGGCTGCTCATATCTTGCTGACGACATAATTCTACTGCCAGAGAAAAAGAGGGAGAGAGAGGGAGACAGAGATGGTGTCTGGGCATGTACCTATGCAGACAGATTGTGCTGTGTATAAGTACGGTGTGCTATAGTAGAAGGGACCTGGGCTCAGGCTCAAATTGACTGTGTGGCAGACTGGACTGTCAACTGCAATTACCTGCCTTGCACCTCCTGGACCATCCTGGTAATTTATTTCCTCTCCCCCCCCTCCCCGCGCTCTCTACGGTCCCTCATTCCAAATATCGCCAGCGAATGTAAACAGGCCTCGGCCACATCCCTGTCAAGTCGGAAAAGGCCTAATAATGGGAGCCTTGCCTTGCACATTTAGAGGCTATTTTCGGTGAGGAGATGGGCCCTGACCCTCTACTCTCTGTCTCGCTCCCTCACCCCCGCCTCCCCCCCCTCGCCCTCTCGACCACATTACAGGACAATTATCTCAGTCTAGTCACACAGTGCAAGGGGGTTAAGTTGAATAGCCATTGGCTGTCGCTGATTGCTTTTTTTAGACTTATTCGATTACAAATCAAATTGGAGCACTTGGCGTACGGTGCTGGAGGTCGGGAGGCTTTCTATGTGTGAGTATGCGAGTGTGTCAGAGAAAGAGTTTGTGTGTGCATGTGTCGGTGTATCTGTTTAAAACTGCTATTACCTTGATATGTTGGCTTGCTTTTATCTGTATGTCTTGCTCAGGCCCTGTTCCTTTAGTGATGAGCCAGGCTTCCTCTTTGCAGTGTCTTCAGAGGATGACTCCTGATTCTGGTTCAGCTGTGTCAGACCGGGGCCAGTCTGACCTGAAGAAGCAGCATAGCTCAGAGGGCGTATTACAACCTCTTGTCATGAAAATGCAAAAATGGTTGAAGCTCATGTGGCGCCGGCCCCCACTTGTTCCCAGGATTGACCCAAGTTCTTCAGCTGAGACAACTTACATGTAGCACCTTTAATGACATTTCTGTAAGTCGGAGTAAACCTTAACATGATACAAACATTATGTCACAAATCATAACCCAAAACATGTCTGTTTACCTTTAGCATGCACAAAACATGGATCACAGCCATTTCCTATTAATATACAAAGGAAGACAATCAGGTCTTCAAATTATGTCATGAAATACAGTATATTTATGCTTATGTGCAAGCCTCTGTGTCTATTCAAGCATTTGTTTGCACTTGAATCTGTGTGCTCCATTGCATACTGTATACAGTGCATGCCTGCATATGCACTGAATGTATATCTATTCAAGTGAGAGGTGATTTTAAGGCTAAGACACGCCTAAAGGATCAAATCCAACTCAGTAACATGGCTGGAGTCATGATCTTGCAACGCTGACGTCCCTCGGGGGAAAACAAACATTTAGCCATGATGGGAAAAAATGAAATAAGCCAAGCCACTGCTTGGCTAAAGTGCATTTATGCATGTACACACAGCCTCACTCTGCTCTTTATCCGGTTGCATCATATCATCCCAGGGAGAGTGTGTGGCAGTCGAGGCAATCCAGCCATGTAGCCACACAGTTATTCAGCCATGAGAATTAGCTCTGGGCTAGTGGCCAGATGTAACAGTCGGTCTAATCATCTTTATGTCTTCTGCTACCTCTATAACACTTTAAGTGAAACACTCGATGGCTCAGGGATAAGGCTGTTCATGCAATGGTTTTCATGAATTCCATATATCAACTTCATCCAACCTCATCCTTGCACCAGTACATTAGGTTGCATCATCAGCTTATTCACTGAAACATTATACAAATTTACACCACAGATTATTTATATATATATATATATATAAATATATCCTCCGTTCTCTTTCTCTTGCTCTCTTCATAGATACAACTAATGGAAAAAGGTGCAAAGGATTATTTCCTGCCTTCTATGCCATCCTTATGAAAATATAATTTGGGGCAAAGCAGGCCCTTAGTTTCCTGGATACTCTGTAGGTGATTTAAGAAAGTAGGGTTGAGAGAGCGGATGCACGGATTGAAGGTGGGAAAAAAACACAGTAAGGGGAGGTTGAGAGAAAGAGAAAGAGAGAGAGAACGGAGAGAGAGAGAGAGAGAGAGAGAGAGAGAGAGAGAGAGAGAGAGAGAGAGAGAGAGACAGAGAGAGAGTAGGGGGAACAGATAGGGGCATATTGCCCGTTCCACTCTATTTCCAGCCCAGTGTCAAAATGAATTTCACATCTTAATATGGAGAAAGTGCTTACTCTCTGAAATACCAAAAAAGAAGTGTTGGTGGGTGCAGCAGTAAAGGGAAGGGAGGACATGGGCTCAAGAAAAAGGGGATGGAGAGAGGGATAACAATGCGAGGGGTATAATGCTGACAGTAAAATAAAGAGGAGTGAGAACTCAATTAAAGGCAGGGAGTTGACAGGGAGGGGGGCTGGCCCTTAGGTGCATCGCGGGGGGGACGGAGAGCAGGGGACTCTCCTGCCTTAATGAGCTTAGCCCCAGGGCTTGACTCGCTGGTTGACTGGCTAAAACCCAATGACCGAGTGGCTGCTCGGACGACTGTAGCTCGCGCGCTGACGTGAAGCGTGGCACAGTCCTCGATGAGCCGATAAGTGGAGATTAATTAAGGATGATTCTAACATTGTCAATCCTGAGTTAATGTCCGACCTGCTTACAGCGCAGTGTGTGTGTTGGGGTGCGTGTGTTCGTGTGGTGCACATTCCTCTGTGTCAGTCGGGGATATAAAGACTATTCATAGGTTGTGTTTCCAGGAACATTAATGATTGTGCTGCTGCCTGTACCAGCCATGACATCAGCACCAAATTACAGTGAACACGGGGAAAGAAAATCCTAGAAAAGCCAGGTTATGGGATAATAATAACGCTGTGGTGCAGTGTGTTCCCTGCTCATTTTTATCTCTGTGCTGCTAAAAACAAATACCAAATCATTTCATAAACCTCCTTTTTTGTATTTGGATTATTATTATTATTACCCCCCCTCAGCTAGAAAGACTCCAATTATTTCCTCCCATTATTTCCATGCCTGGATGGGAACCACATTTATTTTTTTATTTTTCCCCACAATTTGTCCTCACAGACTCCGACTGGCTCTCTCTCCCTTTTCCACTGACGTCGCTCACATGGAACATGGAGCACTTCATTGCACAAGCAGGGAAAAGTCTCTCCTCGTGATCCTGTATGTATTTTTCTGTTCTCTTTATCACCACTTTAACAGCAGGAGTAAAACGAGAGACAAGCCGAAAAAGAAAAAAAAATCTTCCAAGACTGCCAAGTGGCAAAGTTGAGCTAAAGCTGGAGCGTGGAATCACATGAACTAAAACCCCTCAAGGGAGAGAGTGAGAGTGAAAGAAGAAGAGAAAGGAGAGAAAAGGAGATAGAGGCGGTGTGATGGGCTGCTGCTGTTCAGTGTTGGGGATGATAAAACAGTGGGGGTGAATAAGGGCCTTGAGCTATGATAAACACATGCACACACAAACACACATATACAAATGCCCCTACACACACACACACACACACACACACGCATATCGCTGTGTCTTACCACTAAAGCACCTGCCTCTCCATGGATGGGGTTGATTGCACTGCACTGACTCATCCTTGGCTACATGTCGAACCCTGGGGAGCCTCCGATTGGCATGGAGATACTAATGGAGTAGAGCAGGGGAGCTGCTGGGAATGGCAAATCTCCGGCTGTGGGGATGCAGCGGAAGTCTATGTGGGATCATGCTCTCAGCCCCGAGTTTTGATCTACAATGAGGCGCAGCTTTTGATGTCTTAATCATCTCCCTCAATCGAGCTCAGGGAGGTAGGGGAGAGGAGGGCAGAGGAGAGGGGAGAGAGGAGAGGCGGGAGGGCATGGAGCGAGGCACCGGGGCAAGCCCAAGGATGTGAGCCCTGTGTGGGTAGAGGATCCGAGAGGCAGCCCTGTTTTTCTCTGGATGACTAAGTCTCAGTTGGCTCAGTGAGACCCGGAACCCGAGGTAGATTCTGGTCCTGTGGTAAACACAATCATCGCAGCTGTCCTGACTTTGTGCTCAGCACTGCCTGTACTCCAACACACTTCTGATTCAAGTAGCAGAAGACTTTCTAGATAATTGATAAACTCCGCTACACAGTATACCTTGAGAAAAAAAAAAACTGGAGTCGAGAAGCTGCTCCGACAGATACCAAAGTTCACACAATGTTACAAAGCTGAACTTCACAGGAAGTCTGAGTCAAAGAGTCTCCGAGATGATCATAAGAGATGCAACAGAGAGCCAGAGTTCAGCACAATCCAATTAAATCAGCAACCACTGTCTTGAGCGAGGAGCAGAGGCCAGAAAGAGAGAGAGGAGGAAGTTCAGAGAGGGAGCAAATGAGAGATGGAAAGAGACACGGAGTGAGAGAGAGAGAGAGAGTCAAGATTAAACAGTCAGATAAAAGAGGAGTGAGTCAGAGATGTATTCATTCATCAAAAGTTACAGACCCCCACCCACGGCTTCTCCTCAGGGCTAAGTGTTCCACGGAGAAGCCTGATGAAGTGATGAGCTGAGGGAGGAACGCAAACGGAGAGAGAGAGAGAGACAGAGGGAGTGAAGAGGAAGCCCTCCACCCACTGCCCCCGCCCTCCGCCGCAACCACCATCGCCATCTAAAGAGAATATCCCAGCATGCCGTGTCATCTCCGCGCTGCTCAGTTAGATAGACACAAGAAATTAATAAGTTAAGAAAACAAGGATTTTCTAATACCATGTCATAGTGCCACTACTCCGCTGAAGGAGAACAAAAACGAGCATATGCCTTCAGATAAAAAAAAAAATGAAATAACTAAAGAAGCTCTGCAGTGTTCAGTCTTCATGTCGAAACACAGAGGGGGGAAATGATCTAATAAGACGTTTGAAGTTTAAACTGAGGTCTCTAATGCAACAAAATACTTAATTAAAATGTAGCTGCCATGGTGAGGATGGCACACAGCGAGGGGTAATAAGCACCCGCAGGTTAACTGCAACAAGTGACAAGTCTACAGGGTGTTACAGCGGAATGGTATGATCACTGATATGAAAGCGACGGGACGGCTATATGTAAAAATCCTTTTGTCTGTCTCTTTCATTTCACTGGATTTTATATCTTTCTTTTGTTTAACTCTTTTTAACAGTATCCCACTGTGACCTTGATCTGATGTATCGACTACTTACAGTCAGTGGTTAATTGAGAGTAAGAGGTTGAACACACCGACAGCAAACAGTGTTCTGCACACGGTTTATAAGAGAGAGCATGGCTGCAAATAGACGTACAATAAAACGTTTGAGATCCGAGAGCTTACAGTGCAAGTTGAGGTGCTGTCGGTTTCTTTTACCTGAATAGAGTTGTGTGTCGTCTCTGCTAACAGACTGGTGCACACTCTGCTGTCTGTTGTGTTCTGCAAGTGGGTTGTTCGGGACAGATTTATTAGAAAGAAGTGCATTTTTATTGCAAATGTCCGATGTTAACAGGTGTGGAAGGCATTACCCCCAAATATTTGGGGAGCATTCACAGAAAGAGGCCAGTAAATTCTAATCGTAACTTTTAAAAACAAAGTCAAATGGTTAATGGTCTGTATTTATTTGAACAGCTCTTTGTGCAGCAGCGGTGGCCCAGCTTCAGAGTTCTGTCCTGAAGCAGGTCTTTACTTGAGTTTGGCTAAATTTCCGCAGGTCACTTTTACAGTTTCTGAAAAACAGCGGCAACAAGCATCACCACAAGCGAGTGAAAGAGGAACATTGATCTGCTCCTAAGTCAGATTATAAGGCATTTGGATCAGGTCTACTGTAAAAGAGGCACAGAAAACCTAGAAAAATATTCTAATAGATTCGTACATTTTGATAACACAGCTGATTTACAGCAGATGTCTTTCAAGCCCCTTTTCTACCCTTCAAAAAATGCAAAATGTGAGGTACACCAATTTTGAAGATGCTATCATTAGCGTAACAGGCAGACAGTGGCATGTAAGCCATGTAAATTAAGGTGGTAGACCGAATGTGAATTGGGTTCGATCACGAATCGTCTCTCCTAATCCTGCATTCTGATTGGATGGCTAGACTGTCTGAGACTTTGTAGAGGGAGTGTAGTGAATCTGAGTAACTCTGCTATTTGAGTGAGAGGAGATCAGCTTTTGGACCCACAGCTACGGCATAAGCAGCTGTAGCGCAGCTCGAGGAAACAGGCATAAAGAATTTGTCTGGTCGGGGCTCAGTAAAATAATATTACACTTATACTTATGTGACTTCAAAGGGGGTCATCATATGCACAGAATATCCAGAGCTGGAGCTCTACCCAGGCTGGCTTACACCCCTCATTTAGTGCTGAAGTAATTCCACAGTCAATAAACAGAAAGATAAACACCACTGATAGAGACCTCAACTGCCACCACGAGACACCTAATACAAGCCCTGAAATGAGGTGTTCAATCACTGGAGCCAAACACATTTCCTTACATACCAACCAAAAAACGTTATTGAGCTTTCTTTTTCTAAATTATGGCACACATTAGCTCCAACCCCTTAGCCACTGAATTTAATCCATCAATTAAGCAGAGAGCTGTTACGAATTCTCCTCATTGCCTGCAAATTGTGGCTTCTCTCCCTCTCTCACACACACACACACACACACATACACACAGACAGTCTCACGGCAGATTTGCCGCTTGCTATATTTATCTGGTACCGATGCATATTTATTTCTAATTCTTATATGGCTGCAGGCTGTGCCGTGATTCGCCATCCTCAACCGGCATTAGTGGCCCTATAATAGGGCTTAGAATTACATGTGGAACCCTGTTGGAGTCTCATGGCTGGATTTAAGGTGGGATTTATCATGTTCAGAATTATTCACTGCTCAAGCGCCTTTCCAGGCTCTATGAAGAAAAGCGACTGGCTTGTGAGACCCAGAAAAGGCCAATATGGAAAACGGGGAGGAAGGGAAGTCGATAATAGAATGGCATGGAAGCGAGGGGAGGAGTGAAGGTACAGGGTAAAGTATAGCAGGGTGGAGGAATGGTGGGAGAGGGCGGAAATAGGGATTTTAGGAAAACTTAATTTCAGCTGAGCAGACGAAATATCTCGATGATGAGAAACCGCGAAAGAGCTAAGAAGTTTCCTCAAAGAAACGTGGCTCAGGACATTTTTAATACCACCACTTCATTTGCTGCTGAAATTATATTTTTGCGCACATTTAAACTCCGAGTCAAATACCTGAATTGGAGTTAATCTAATGATCTGCTTTCCCAGAGCATTCACAAGTAGTAATTATAAAAGAATAACTGTTACAGTAATGACTACTGGTTGCCATGGTTTTCCGGTGCCCCACATAACCTCTCTTATTTTAACCACCTTCTTGTAGCCAAACCATACGTTGACACACACACACACACACAGGCACACACACTGGCATGCGCACACACACAAAATTGTGGAAAACATAATGGAAAATGAAAAGTCCTGCAGGCTAGAGTCTCTCTGTCTATGCTGTTGACACACATCAGTCTTAAGTGTGCTTGGTTCACCTCTCAGGAGTAAGAGGGCAGGGGGATGAAACGCACACACCTCAGGGGTTAAAATAACAGGCCCGAGGACACACATACTGCAGACTGCAAAAACAGTTACACAAATAGTGGCCGAGAGTATAAAACAACTTCGACAAAAGTTGTAGGGAGACCAGAAACCAAACATGGTCCAAACAACACAATCCATTTATTTTATTTAACACAGATCCTGTTGAGGGTTGTGGGAGGCTGGAGCCTGTTCAGCCAAAAATGTGTACAAGAGGTGGGATGCACACAGTCAGGTATAAACGGAGCTCTGCAAAAGAATACGTTCGTAATCAATGCAAAAAGGGTCAATACTGAATACTAATGAGCAGTTATGGTTAAAGCTGCAGGTAGGTAACACATTCTTGGAGTTATTAATCAATAATTCTATAACAACCTTTCAGCGTAATGCAAATCAAGTTTTCTGAGAGACAAGTGGACGACTGCACTTCCTCTAGGCTTCGTTTCCAGGGGGGCGCTTCTCATGGCTATTGCCCGGAAATCCTCCAGGAAAGGTCTCTATTCCAGCTTTGGAATACATTTCATGAGGTACACAAGATGTATTACACCATTTGCACATGATAGAATAAAAAAAAGTTCACAAGTAAGTCCCATCAGGATAATGAGAAATTTAGCATGCACAGGAAATAATTAGGTTATATAATCTTTACAGGTTATATAATCTATTTCTTAGTCCTCAGTTCCTACCCTCGCTTTGACAAACAATGTAATTGTATAGAGAGAGAGGGAGAGAGAAGGGGTGTGTGGGGGTGGGGGGTTTCTGAGATTAGATAAGATATCATCATTTAGGCATTTATTCTTGATGAAAACACTTGCCTCCCTTGGCATCACAACATGAATATTTTACAGTCACATGACACCAAGGACTGAATTAGGTCAAACTACCAAACACTTGTGCTTATGAATCACTGGGGTGAACATTTATTCTCTCTCTCTCTCTCTCTCTCTCTCTCTCTATCTCTCTCTGCAGAAAGCAACTTTGGGAAATTTCTCCTTTGTCTTCTTTTAACATCAAGTTAATAATTGATGACACACGCCTAATAATATCTCTTTTTACTGCTCATTGTTTCACTTGGGACTTTCCTTAAGACTAATTAGTTCCCCTAATTTTTAATCAGCCGAGCCGCGTTTTTGCTCATTTTTGGCAGCAAACAGATAACACTTTTATCTGAACACACCTGCTGTAAGGCTCTGTGAAATGATGTTATTTCTGAATATGGCGATTAATTTCTGAATATAGCGGTGTTATTTCTGAACATAGCCATTAGGATTCAATTCAAACAACTTCCCGCTGTGAAGAGAGTCAAGGAGGTAGCATGTTATATAAGCTAAACAAATATAATAAAGCAACAAAAAAAGCGAGCTCAAAAAATGGGGAATGAACAACCGTGTACCAGATGCAACCCTCGCACCCCCCCCTCCCCACCCCATCCCACCTCCAACTGTAATAATGAAACATGGGATTGCAGTGGAGAACAGAATACAACAGTGACTCTGAGGAAACAACAACAAAGAGCACAGAGCAGCTTGACCTTTGCCACTGTTGGCAGCAAACCAATCACTAGCACCCATATCCGAACATGTGCCCGGGGCCAAACTCGCTCCTCACACAGAGCAGGAGAGGAGAGGAGAGAAGGGATACGGTGCAGCCACATGATGGTGGTGAGAATCATCCTCCTCCCTCCCCAGCACTCACAGCTTCTCCTGCCTCTCCCAGCCAGAGGGCTTTTCCTTACTCCTCCACACTCATTCTCAGCCACCCATTCCTTTTCTTTCCTCACCGTTTTGGAAGGAAAATAAAAACTTGTTTCTTTTGCGCCCCATAGAAGGAAGCTCTCCAGACCAGCCCGCGCGGTTTGGGTAGCTTAATTTTTGTTTTGCTATTGCTGCATATACTTGCTGTACGTGAGGAGGAGTTTCTGCCTGTGTGTGTCTTTATTAAATCTGAATCAGCTAGTCCTTGGCCTGGGCTTTGGCTTTGGCTGTGAAGAAGTGAGAGGGTAGCTGGTGGTCTGGATCATGTTACCAGGCCAGCTGTTTCCCTGCAGTAGGAAACGCAGACGGACACATCAGAATTATAAGACCACAGCAAGCGTATTGCAACATGACCCTAATCTCCTCCCTAATAAAATCAACTCCATCATCACTGTGTATGTTGATTCTCCCAAATACTCAGACACAAACACAGTCACAGGCATGCCTCTACATAGACACAAGCACGCGCAGGCTCGAGCGCGCACATGGACAACAACCCGGCTGGTAGAAATATAAATACGTGAATATGCACATTTTCCCGCTACACACACGATCCAGAATACTTTTGGCTCTTTTCCACAATGTACTATGTGCATGTCTACCAGATTGGCCAATTACCCTTTGCGAAGAAAAGGACAAGGGTCATACAAAGGTTACCACGGGGGATGAAACATCATCAGCTTGCATGGACTCTGCTCAAATCATCTGCTACAACATGTTAGGTTTTCCTGTGTGTGTGTGTGTGTGTGTGTGTGTGTGTGTACATCTGTGTGTGTGTTCGTGTGATCCTACGAGTGTTTTCTTAGTGTTTCATTATCAGGACCAGGATGACAGATGGTGCTTTGGCTTTAAAGAAGGGAAATGGGATTCTCTTCTGAAACACTCAGAAAGACATTGTTATCATTTCATGTTGGGTTAGCAGGGAAAAGATTTACAAGTGGCCGCAGACTGATGGTGTATGACAGACAAGCCTCGCCTTACACAGCATCCAGTCCACACAGTGGTTGCAGAATTCAGCCATTGTCTATGGTCTTTAATCATTTATAGTGCATGAGATGGATCATACATCTCCCCGTGTCTGTCTCTTACCTCTGTCATGGAAGTAATCAGTTTAGCTGTGACATTCTGTTTTTCCCGTGGTTTCGCCGGATTCCTCGTCAATATTTAATTAATTTGCGCAACGCAGAGGGTAAAGATTAAAGAAATGTATATTGGATTATCAAAGGCACAGAGGCAAGCAGACAGAGAGGTTGACTCACTGCAAAAAAATCCAACCAATTACAGTGGATTACTCGACTTGTTTGGCTCACACGATGATGCTACATCCCATGCTATTATCACATATATTACAGTCTGATGGGTGTAAAGACACTCATGAAAAAATTACATTACTGAGGCTGGCATTGCCATATCTGGAAAATGTTTAATAGACTATGAGCGATACTAATCCACTGAAATCCAGTAAGATGTGGAACAAAACAATAAATTCATAAATAAATGATCGGGGGATCGAGACAGAGCACGGAAATTGGGATACATTTAAACCAGCGCATGTATGAATTATATTAAAACTACGAGGTTTTTGCGATCATTCAAATTCAACAACTTTTTTAAACCAAAATCTGGGCATCTTTTTACCACATATAACTGGTAGACTTACAGTGCATATGCATGTAAATGTATAAACACGGGCAGAGATATATACACATGAAGAACACAAAAGTACTGACCCTAACACAATGTCACGGAGCATCCCAAGGTGAACCGGGACAGGATGTTGGGAGGGGGTTTGTGTAGACCCAATTAAACGGACACTTTGACTCCACTTCCGTCTCTTCCAATTTACCAAATCCGCCAGACAAACTATTAATGTGCACACTGCCAATGTGAAAACTTCTTTAACCCCCATTAAATTCAACCAAGGTCATAGCAAGTGTATGCTTATGCTGGCATGGGATCAAACTAGCCCTATTAAATGTGATTTGAGGAAGGAGGGGCAGGGGCGGGGGGAGTGGGGATGGGCACGTTGGCGGCAAGAGTGTGGCTGCTGTGGCAGGGATCTTGTGTAAACAGGCTGCATAAGGGCATTATTTTCTAAATCCCACTTACTGAGGGCTTAAAGGTAACATTGAACAGCATTATGGCAAAGCAGTGTTGCTGTTTTTATGGGAGCGGTTCAAAAGTTCACAGCGAGGTCCTTCCAGCGAAAGCTGTGTTGTACAGTGACAACAGTCAGTAAACATGTCAGAGGAGCCCAATAACCTTCTTTTACGAGTAATTACAGTAGGAGGGATGCTGGGCAGATCTGGGTTTAGGCATGCATGTGTTTGCTGAGTGGATTTGTGCGCATATTTTAATTACATGTGTGTTTGTGTTTTCTTAATAAATGGCAAATGTGCTTCCAAAGCAAGGGGGGATTAATTTTGGGTGAGCTGGACCTTGGCGGGGGTAGAAAATTGGAGGACGCTATGTTGTTTCATTGCTTCTAAGATCAGGGTTTGTCCTGAAATTCTGAACAAGGACGAACAGACGGACAGACAGACAGACAGACAGACAGACAGACAGACAGACAGACAGACAGACAGACGGACAGACAGACAGACAGATATTGGAATTCAGAAACACAGGCGTAGAACAAGCAAGCCGCTACAAGGAATTGATTTGATGTGAACAAATGCAAATACATGCACACATAAGGACACACATCTGTGAATGCGCACACACTTACGCAATGCACACCCACCAAGCTTTGATTGAAGTTGATTAAGAACCACACAGACCAATCTGTAGTATTAGCGCAGCCTAATTTAGGTGCAACAAAATGTCCAGGCAGCAGACGCGCAGAGAGCTTCATCACCAGCCATGCTGACTGCTCAAGAGACTGGCACGAGTGGCCGGCAGTGATGTCACTGGAAAACTAATGATGACACACGGGAATGTGTCTCCTCCTGTTCGGATGAAGGAATGGTTATGATTTTTGTAATCAATGGTGTTTTCCAATGCAACTCTGTCTTGTGTGCTTTACTGCAAACAGGAGGCCAAGAAATGAGGAGGAAATGTAGGAGAGAGAGAGAGAGACTACTGTGACCACAAAGATCTGCTTTAGCCAGGAAAGTGTGTACAGTGATCCAAATATAACTCAAACCATTTCTGCTGCCACAACAAACACAAATAAACAGTCATAAAAATAGACCAGAAACAGTATAGATAGACAAACCTATTGTCAAGTACGGTAAATGTGTTTGCCGAAGACAAAGGCCTGTGGTTAAGAAGAGTGCATGATGTGTAAACTGCTCTTTCCCTTTGAGATCTGCTCAAGTGTCTGGGGATTAGGAAAAGAGTAGTGTTTGGACGGCACCTATATTAGACCCTTTTCCTGCAGCAGTGAGGAAAAGGATTTATTCACCTCTCTCTCTCTCTCTTTCTGGCTGCTTCCACTTCCAAGCTTCCTTTACTCCAGAGCTGGCACAGCAGGGGCAAGTCAGAGAATCCCAAATTCCTCACACTCCTCCACCTTCGCTCTGTTTATCTCAGCAGGATCCTCGTGTTTGTGTGTTGTAGCGAGTTTGCCATGAATATCTTATACGGAAATGTAAACAGGCCTATTTGACATTTGTCAAGATATGCAGTGAGGATACATCTTAACCTTGTCAATCTAGAGCTATAGAGCTAACCCTACAGGGTCAAAAGATGGAGAGACTAAACAATGGGATGTAAGGGTGAACTGATGAAAGAAACATGTTCAAAACTAGAGGGGTGCTCTGGTGGCACATATCTCTGCCAAGGCTTTTGCCCTATCTAGCCATGTTAAAGCCGTGTTTCCCATTATTATTATGCGATCCGCCACCGTTTAATAACAAACCAAAACACTTTTTGATGTATAACCTGGTGTCTCGCTCCGTTGCTGCACTGCGTGGCTGTGTGCAGCTGACGCTATTGTCTATAAAATTACAGTGAGTTACCGTTAAGTCAGTCCTTGTAGTTTCAGCTGCGCATTGTGCAAAAGCAGGTGACGTGCAAAGCTGGCAGATTTCTTGGTAATCCATACAACAGTTTTTTGATGGAATACGGCTAAAAGATAGAAAAACCCAACTTTCTTGGTGGAGGTGAGTGGGAGAGTGCTTGGAGAGTGTGCACCTCTCGCCCTCTCTAGCCATGTTAATGAGGGTGAGAACAATTCTGTGATCCGTTTATCTGGATCCAAAATGGAATGGTTCTTCCTTCACCTTTTACCCTTCCACCGAATATGGGTATATATGGAATATTTGTTTGGAATCATAGTAATCATACTGACTGTCTGCCAATATCAGCCAACTGTAGGGAAGAAGGGGTCCAGTAACCTGGCACTGCTCTGTGTAGACAAAAAGCCCCACTAATGACTTCCCTCATCACCAACTCACAACAGCAGCAGCATCATGCGTGACTGTGTGCAATAGATGACTGAGGGACACAAACAGGCAGCTGATGTATGCATCATGAAAGAGGCACATTAAACAAGTGTGCGTTCAAGAGGCCGTGGCACTATATAAACATCGTATTCATTTTCTCATCTTCTTATTTGTTCATTTGAACAAACTGAGCCGTCCTGAAGGACATCTGAATTCACAAATGTGGATAGTGTTGCAGCACAAATCAGGCTGACTTGTATGTGAGATTATTTGGTCTGAATCCAAGTGGGATCATAGCTCGCTGACTGTGTGTGGGCTTTCTTTCTGGGCCAGAGTCCATCGCTGTGGATGAACAATGTAACTCTGGTCACAAGGCTACCCCTACACACAGCTACCACACACGCAGTCAGATCACGCTAAGCTAGAAAACACAGGGAGATGTCGGAAAACAGAACACAACAAGAAGCAAGCCATTAAGGGAATTACGGGAATTAGAGCAATAAAACTTATTTTGGAACGGATCTGGTTATAGTTCACAAGAATTAGGATTAAGTCTAGAATGAGGGATCAAGGTTTTAAATCATGGTTTTGTGCATGTATGTCAGCAGCCATTTAAACTGGTGCAGATGTCTGCTGAGTTAACAGAACATTTAGAGTACTCAAAAGAAGGGCATCGGTTGTTATTTCGGTCTGCTTTTCTGTGCTTAGATGTGAGGATTACAGCCATTACTTTGACCCATTCAGCTCTAGTTAACCAGATTAAGAACCCGGGGTCATACGCCGTTCCCTCGTGTCACCCAGTGTCACTACTGTATGAAATAAACGGACACTCGCACACATACAAATACACACGCACACACAGGGTAGATGGGCACATGAGGACAATTCTTAGACTACATCTACAATACTACGTTTTAGTTTTAAAACACATAGCGTTAGCTACATTTACGCCTCTGCATTTTAAATGCTACAACTGGCTTATTGTGCATGAATGAGCAACAAGTTGGAAGGAGCGTTTCCCGTGTATTTCAATATGCGTTTTGAGCCATGTTTATATTGATTGAGACTGTTCCAAAAAGGAGCTACAATCGCTCAGCTGGACGGAAATCATTTTCGTTGAAATATGTAAGTGAGTTGTGTTTTGTCGCTGTCTCTCACATGAACAACTGATTGGTCAATTCATTTGAAACGATTCACATGTCATGTTCCATGCAAAACTGAAGTTTTCAGCTTCTCTAATGTGAGGGCTGACTATTCGCCTTGTGTTGGCCACTTCATGAACCTCTAACGATGTTACGATGAACCACGGCAAGGACAGTTTTAAAACACATGGGGGAGTTAGGAGTGAGGTAAGAGTCTCGCCAACCGCTCATCCAAAAAACGTCACAGTCAACACTGCACTTCCTCAGGGTTGGGGTCCTTGGCAACACACTCGCCCAGTCTGAAGTCAATCGGATGAGCGGTTGTCGAGAAATTCAACAGACAGAAAGACAGAGATTTCTTGATTCAGGAGAAGGACTCAGTTTTGTCTTATCTGGATCAAGTGGCTTGAAGGGTTTGGTTGAGGTGGGTTGGTTCCGAAACATTCGCCTCTTGTTTTGCTGTCTAAGTGTCAAATGTAATGTTCTCTGCTCTTTAAAAGACACAGTCACTGGCAAACACATTTACATTTATGACACATGGCTCTTTGTTTGGTTTGTGTGAGCAAAAGAGAGGAACCTGTATTTGTTTCCTTAGCCACTCTTACGGGTAAAGGCAGGAAACGCTCTGCTCTACATGCCATCACTTCCCATATTCGTCACACCGCTCAAACTTAGTGAAAGAATCCAAAAACCCAGTGTTAAAACGTGCACAGACACACACACACACACATGTGCGCGCATATGAACACACACACTCTCTTGAGCCACACAAACACATACCCACACAGGCTGATACACTTGAAATCAATTTCACTTGCCCCTTGTCATGCCTGTCCAGATGATGGCCCGCCTTCTTTTGTGTGAAGGACCAATCATGTTTATTGTTGTTGCCTTGGGCATGCGGTGAGGTAGTGGGTGAAGTGAGGTAAGTGGGTTAGAAAGAGAGGGAGAGAGGCAGAGAGCGCTGTCAGTGCTGAACAGTCCCAGCATCAGAATTCAATATGGTGTCTCATATACAGTTTTTACCCCATCATTACCACAGAGAATCAAGTCCACTTCACGTTTGGAGCCCAGCCAAAATACAGACTCTCAGTTAAGCTGTGTGTGTTTGTGTGTGTGTGTGTGTGTGTGTGTGTGTTTGTGTGTGTGCTAATGTCTTTTCGGTTTGTGATGCTCTGCTTTACCGAATGACTCATGAAGATCCAGCATTTGACACAACAAATGAAGCGAGATGCTATTTTGATTTATGTATAGAGCAAACAAAAAATGCTCTGCCGTGTTTAGTTCAGCGTAAGATACACACATAATACGCTATTTTCCAATTTTTTTGGACCAACTCAGGAATGAGTCTGTAGCAGAACACCAGCAATGAGGTAAGACCGTGGAGCAGAGACAAAGTGTGTGTGTGTGTGTGTGGGGGGGGGGGGGGGGGGGGGGGGGGGGGGGGGGGGGGGGACCCTTGGATGAAACAAACGAAGAAAGGAAAAGAAAAAATTGAAAAAAGTAAAAAATCGGCATGATGGGAGAGTTACTCACCCGGCTCAGGGAACATTCAGGTTCGAGGCTGTCAATCAAACCTGCCCCCCCATCCTCAACACACACATACACAGACACACACATACACACACACACACTCTTGTTCTTCTCTTTCCGAGTCCAGATGCACCTGGAGGAATCCAAGCAACCCCAGAAAGCACAGACTCTCAAATGCGTGCATGCGTGTGTGTGTGTGTGTGTGAGCGAGAGAGAAAGAGAGAACCCAGATGTTTCCTTGCCCTTGCCTCTCTCTCTCTCCCTCTCCTTCTCTCCCTACTCGCCTGGTGGGGTGTCTGAGGGCCGTGGACGTGTGCACTCTGTTGAGACTAGTACCAGATGTGCTCCATTGACCCAAATCACCTCGGCAGTAGACATGCCACATAGGCCTGAATCTTCAAGACCCACCGCACAATCACACACACCTGTTTCCATTCATGAGCCATGCTGGGAGAGGTGCATCCTGGGAAACACTGTCAGCTTTTTTCATCTGTTGTTTATGTCTTTCTCACTGCTTCTCATTGTCTCGATTTCTTCACTCTCTCTTTTTTTCGGTCTTGTCATTGTCAAGCCCATCACTGGCATGTTTGCTCAGGGGGCTAAGTATGGCCCGAGAGATGTTTCAAGGTTTAGAGAAAACAGCGCTAATGACACGGTGGATAGATATTAATTTAATTTCCAAACACAAAGAGCTGGTACTTGGTAACCAGATATTTCAGGAGGGGGCCTGTTTGATTTGGGACCTTGTTTCATGTTACTGATTCTGAATTAGCTTAAGTAAATACACCTGCACGACCTCCGAGTACTCCAGAGGTCAAAGTCATTCAAACATTTAAAGAATGGTAATTAAATTACCCCTGGTGCTGAATAACTTTAATTTGGTAGCTACACAAATTGCTTCCAGCCTTTGTCTTCTACAAAGCTCTCCCTTCAGCCGCGCTTTAATATTTTATCCGGCAGGACTTGTGGCAACAAACAGTCACTCATTTTCTAAATCTTAAGTCATCACAGCTAATTCTGGCCGTTTAAACGCGCTCTTGGTTTCTGTTGTTTTTTGCAGCGTGGGACTCACACGGGCAGATGCACAGAGAGAGGGAACTTTACGACGGGGGCTAAAGCTAACATAAGCTCTTCTACGCCAAATGAACTTCCTCGTCCTGCCGGCCTGATTTATGAAGTGAAATAAAAAAGGGTCCCTGTGTGGTATTAGTGGGCTTTTCAGAGAGGGCGAGGTGGGACTCAAGGCCCATATTTCAACTGCCTTGTGGGAAGGTTTGGGCCCATGTGGGGCCGCTTAATGTGGTTCGACTGAGGCCCACGTGAAGTGCAGCCGCAATCCTCTACAACAACTGTTCATTTTGATTCTGGCCCATTGCCAGCGTATATCTACTACCTGAGTCTCTTTGAAGAGCAACACATTGGCCTGGGTATTTAACCATGCTGTTTGAGGTCCTGGCGCTGGGAGCAGGGAGAGACGGAGAGGAGAGCGAGAGATAGGGAGACAGACAGAGAGAGATGGAGAGATAGATGTAAAGAGGAGGGCACAGAGTGAAAAAGACTGCGGTGGCAGAGGCAATAGAGGCTTGAACTCTGATGAAATAATCCAGTTTGTGAGCTGACAGTGCAGACAGACAGCGAGAGGAGCGGCAGCAACAGAGGAGCGGACCCCTGGTGACCTGAAGCTGTTTCATAACAGAACCCCGTCCTCCCAACACTTTTACTCATTTTTCACCCATGTCAATAATCCATCCTATATGTCAACATATTAAAATCACACGACCGTGTTCATATAGATATTCACAGCCACACAAATGAACGACTTGAAAAAAATAAGATACAAGCCCTATCCCGGATGTGAGTTGTTGCCCCCCTTGGAGAGAAAGCAAACATAATATAACAATATCAAGCACAACGGAAAATGGAAAAGAATCCGCTCCTTTATTTGATAAAAATTATTAAATAAGTTTCACTGCGAGTCTCATGTCGGCAGCTTCAGTGTGTTTATGCCAGCCGGCTTGCTACAGAGGAGCAGCGAAAGGGCTCGGCTGGATGGAGCTCTTGGCTTTGATATAGTTTCTGGGCTGGAACTTTGGCAGCATGTTAAATATTAATAGCGATTAACCCAGTTCAAGCTCTGCAGCAGAGAGTACAGACAGAGTTCAAAGAGCCTTCTGCTCTGTGCGGGCACTCTCTGCTCTCCAGCAGTTTAGCCCTGCTATCAGGAGGCTGCTGCTGCTGCTGCTGCTGCACTGCACCACAGACCAGACTGGCCTTTCTCACATCGGTTCAAATACAAAGAGAGACGCATGATAGAGTGCATACAACATGTGTGAACAGTGTGTACAGTGAAGCTCTCAGAGGGTTTAAAGGCATAATTAGCCAATAATGAAAAGGCAGCCTGGCTAAACTCTCTGTCCCTCTCTCTCTCTCTCTCTCCTCTGACTCCATCTCTCTCAAGCTGCACGCCCCCCCACCCCCCCTTTTCTCTTGTTCTCACTTGCTGAACTCCTGATAAACTCAGCCTTTCAGAGCAACAACATTCCTCAGCTTGGCACATTCACCCCCACTAAATAGGCCTGGACACCTCAGAGATCAAACACAATCTCCATTGTGCTGCAACTACCCAGACCTCTGTCTCAGTTCCCCTGCCCTTCACCCCCACCTAAACGCTTTCGCTCTCTCTCTCCCTCTTTCTCTCTACTTCTGACTGACTCTCCACCCACCCCTTACATCTCTCCTCCATATCCCTCTTGCCCTCTGGAGATGATGGTTCTGACGCACTGGGCCTCAACAAAAGCAGGCTTTGTTTACAGAGACAGTCTTCGGAGAGGAGTCCAGGGCAGCCGAGTGCTGTCAGAGGGGACGTGTTGGCTGGATGCTTCGCAGAGCGCCGAGAAGCGAGCATGTGCGCGTTCGTTAACACATGATCCTGCGACCCTTTCTGCTCAATTGCACCAATTTAAACGTGTTAGCTCTTTGTTGCGTGAGGTCAAAGTGTCCCACTTGTGAGAATGTGTGAGTGTGTGTGTTTTTTTTATATGATGTATTCATGGAAAATATGAGGTCACATCAACAAGTCAATGCAGACTGGTTGAGGGCTGCATTGTTATTTATATTTGCTAAATCTAGGCTGAATACAAAATGCTGTCTCTAGATGTGGTTTTAAATCCAAAGTTGAAGACAGGGGATACTTTTTTTCTCTCCGCCATTGACACAACCACAATAAACTGTCTCGCAACATTGCTCTCATCCTCATCGCTTGAGAGGCTCATAAATCTTCAGTGTTGAGAACAAAGTGTCCTTCAGGACCTCGGGCACTTTGACCATCAGTTACACAAACACACTGTTTGTTGGTTTAGACAAAAGTGAAAGCATATGCAACAGGAACTATAATTTACTAAGATCCATATAAATCCCTTCTGAATAAGCTGGTGCTGAATAATGCTCCCACTGTTTCCGTCCAGCGTGGTGACATCATTCCCGGCGGCCGCGCACTTAAAGGTCCTTAATTGATAGACTGCAAAAAGTTATAACTTCAAATCAACAATAAATGATTTATATAAAGAGGAAAAAAGACAAACAGCAAACTACAAACATATTATATACAATCAAGGCAACTCCATTGCAAGTAA
Source organism: Pleuronectes platessa (assembly GCF_947347685.1). Taxonomy (NCBI): domain Eukaryota; kingdom Metazoa; phylum Chordata; class Actinopteri; order Pleuronectiformes; family Pleuronectidae; genus Pleuronectes; species Pleuronectes platessa. The sequence continues at coordinate 16,423,272 of NC_070629.1, read as the reverse complement.
TCCCAAAGGCAGAGGAGGGGTAGAATTCCTGGTGTCTGGCTCTTTCCGCCTGATGACTCTGAAGCGGTGAGAGCTGCGGTGGGAATGCGAGGTCACGCTGTCTGCGTTACGTCCCCCATGATGCATCTGCCAGCGAGTGCGGCCCCACTGTTAGCCATTATGTACCTATTAGCCTTGATTATCTTCTGATAGCCGAGCGCCAGTTGGTTTCACTCAGCCTGACAGTCACAGCACTTTGTTTAACCTTTCGACTGCCGGGGCAGCCACCCCTCAGCCCCATCCAACAGAAGACATAATGTAGTGGAAAAATCAAGCAACTGAATGGGATGGGTGATCGGAAAAAAAAAAGACAACGTGGAGTCATTTTGACCCTTCAACCAGCACGTCTGCGGTGATGTCACCAGATCCTGTATTTGCCTGTTGAAAGCAGCAGCAGTATTCCTTTGGTACACTATCTTAGAACAAAAAAAAAATTGGTATTTAAAAAAAAAGGTGTAATGGAAACACAAGCAGGATAATAAACCCCTCTTATCTTCCTCTACACATTTCTTTATGTATGTTGCCTGAGTGACACAATGTGGACACTTACAGTCTGCTTTCTCTCGCTAACATCCCCCATGAGTCTTCACAGATCTGCCTGCCAGACATATTCAATTTGCAGCTCTTCTTGGTCCCCAGTCTGCAGACGTGAGGAGTTATCTGAGACAGAATGAGAAGTGAGAGCAGAGACAGAGAGCGCGGCCGGGATAACGCGGGGCTGCAGCAGAGCTGAGTTTCTCTGTCCCTGCCTTGTGTTAATCTCTCTGGAGAGACAGAGGTGGCCATGTTGGGTCAAAGCCTCTACATCAAGAGCTGTGGGCCTGGACAGCTGACCTTGGTCTGGGAGATGGGAGGTGACAAGAGAGGTGGGAGTTAGGCGTGTGTATGTTGGGTTACGGAGGGCAAGGGAAAGGGGAAATGTCCCTGTGTTTAAGTTGCAGGGAGATAGGGGACGAATGTTTGTCAGTGTGTGTTTCGGTGTCTTTGCGCTTTATCTGTTTGTAAATGCACACGGTGACACACCAGACCCCCGGTGGAAAGGTCCCCGCTATAGCGCTAAGGAGTTATGCTAAAAAGTGTCCAGCCTGTGGTCCGTGTCTGTGTGTGTGTGCCCTTGCTGCACATTGACCTGTGATAAGCCCAGTGGAGAGAGCTGGACCCCCGCTCAGCGACAACCACAGAGGGCAGGAAGAGGGCAGAGGGGGTCACTCACCACTCCTTAATAGGCCCTGAGGTGACTGAGCTTGGGAGGAAGTGGCGGAGGTGGAGAAGAATTAATTCAATTACAACTGTGTTTTGACAACATTTTAAAAAGGTCCTTTCCTCTGCAGCTGTAGTTCATCATCCGTTTTATTTTTTTTTATCCTGAAAGAGGGAAGCGGAGGGGACTGCAGGGTGGGCTACAAACTTGTGTCTGTATGTCCTTGCATTAGGACAACTAAAACAGTGTATAACAGGGTGCTGGTCTGAAGCTCCCCCCAAAACAAACTCTCTTTTCTTATTGCACAACAGCTATCTAATGCAATGTTGGATTTTCATTGAGCACTGGATTAGAGAGGCCTTTGATTCATGGATTCATTTTGTTCTTGTATTTGATTCTCACCACTGCACCTGTTAACCTTTGTCTGCCACTTTGACCTCTGGAGTTGCACCTCCACCCTCCCATCACAGGCGGTCAGGGAAATAAGCATCTATTTTGGAGAACCGTGCGGAGTGAGTGCTAGTTTCTATTAATACTGCACCATACAGATAATAGGAATCTCTAAATGGCCGGCCAGCTGCTGGTGCTGTCTGTCTTTGTTAATCCCTCTCTCTCCGCTCACTTCTTCCCTCTCCTCTCCTTGGGTTAAATAGCAATAAGTGCGTGTCAGTGTGTGTTTGCATGACTTGCAGGGACCTTTTGCCGTGACACACACCGGGGTCATGAACTCTGAGCTCACATGGCCGACCCTGCCAAGATCACAGCACCATTTATTTACAAGTTTTAGAATGTGATGTTCTCCTCGGCACCTACACACATGTGCTGGAGACGGAGAAGGACACTGACTCACAAACTCACCCACCACACAGTCCCTGCAGCCTTTAATCCTTCTCGTTTAGTCAGCGGGGGATTGTGTGTGCAAGGTCCCTGCCCTTTGTATTGATCACATTGAACATGAGGAGGACTTCAACGCGAGGGCCTGTCCTCTGAGAGGAGACATGCATGAAGGGAATGAAAGGTCAATGGGAGCAGGATATAGATTGGCAGAGGACACACTGGGACGAGGTGGAGGCAGAAACTGAGAGGGTTGCAAAGGTGCAGGGAAATATGAACACGGAGGAATGGCAGCGGCCGGAGCCAAACCAGCTTTATTGTGTGTAAATGAATCAAACCTTGCGGAGGTCAGAGCACTTCCACCCCGGTAGCGCCCTCGCTGAACTCCTGAATCAAGTTAAATTGAGGGTGGCCCACGTGAAGCATCAGCATTAATCTGATAATCTATGATCACAAGGTGGCACAGGTGACAAGTGCCCTGACACGGCCTGTGAACTCATCCTGCATCACATTCACCTTATCACACAGTGTCAGGTGCATTAAGGAGGGAGACAGAGACAGAAAGCACTCGCACACCATTCCTTCACCAAGCGCTTCCCCTCTCGTTCACGGCACACGCCATGCCGCCGTACATGCTTTGTTTGAACGAAATTCATTATCGTGAACAAATTTGTCTCTGTCTCTCATTAACTGGGGTTATGTCTCTTAACCCGCATTACAAGATCGAGTCGATTATTCTATTAGTCTTCACAATTACAGCAAACAACAGGAATGGTCTCTCGTCTCTCAGATGCTCCGCAGAGTGAACTTTGGCACTCTGATGTGATGAGCTGTTCCAAAGTGGAGAGATATGTTCTGTCTTTCTCCTTTTTAGGGTTTCGCTTGTCGGTTTAATGGATTCTTTTTTGCATGTGTAAATGTTTCCACTGCAAAAGAGAAGTGGAGCAATTCAGACATGACTTTATATAATCAGGGAAAGGCTGATAAAGATGATTTCAAAGAAATTACTCAATCTCAAATGGGGTCTAAAGTAAAATCAAATTTGAGATTAAATACAAAAAAACAAATAAAGAAACAGGTCTCTGTGTGTCATATAATATCCTAAATTAGTCATGAACAAGTGAGAGAAAAGTGAAAAAACTGCAGGACGGCAGAGGAGTCAGGGAAAAGGCACAGAGGTAAATAACTCCTTTAAGTATAGTTTGTTTTAATTAATCAGATTAAGTAATAAACCCTCAGCAACAGCCCACCTTATGCTTTCAAGTGGCAGCATCTTATGGGTTCCTGCATTCCGTTAAGCACTTTAGGCTGATCAGTGCCCCAGGAGGCCGATAAGCAGATTAGGTCCGATTAAAGTCATATCAGTGGAATTTGAGCAGGGGACCTGCCAGGACAGACACACTTAGTGGAACGCCCCACCTTCCCCTCCCCTCGCCCCCTCACCCCTAAATTCAACCCCCTGCTTGTTTATGACTTAACCTGGCACCTTTCCAGATGCCATCAGGCCCAGCTTGCCACTTTAATTTACCGATACGCTTTAAACGCACACACATGCAGGATGTGAGACATGCTAGCGTTCATGCATGCATGTGACACGTGCGCTTTGACCTCCGGGACTCGTACAACCCAACTGCTTCTGAGTCCCCATTATAAATACATTGAAGCAAGACTGTCACTGGATGTGTTCCGTTTTCTCTGAAGGATACCATGCCTAAGGGACTTATTACACCCTCTCCCTATGTATGCCTTAATGCACATGACAGCTTCTTCCTGAAGACCAAACACACCCTGTAACACTTTCGCTTCCAAGGCTGGGAGATCAGTGAGAGTGGGAGAGAACGCGAGAGAGCCGTATGGAGGGGTGGTAAATAGGGTGGGTGACAGAGGAGGAGCAGCAGCCAGGGCGAGAGCAATAAACAAATTAGTGAATGCTGATTTGTGGATTTGTGCCTTTTTTCCCCACGTTTAGAGGAAATGGGCGGACGGCTGAACAAGAGGCAACAGCAGGTTTCATTTCTCCTGATGCGGGGCAGTAAATCACCATCCACACCATCCAATGACTGACTAGTTGCCTGCTTGATAGGTTGACTGACTGGGTACATGGAAACTGAGGTCTCATCAGCATGTTGTACAACCCAAGAGGCGGTTATACAAATTAAATCTAAATTCTGACACAAAATTAAGGAAAGGCTGAAACGGACAGTGCTCGGTCATGTTACGCGAAACACAATGCTAAGCGTGAATCAGCATTATTGACTTCTTCAGCTGGTAGGCTGTGTCCCATCATAAAAGAGGGCATGCCCACTTGTCTTGTCTTTAACTGGGGGTGGAGACGTGTCATTGTGCCAGGCCATGAGAGCTCTTGGAGGATGCTGTTCCCATATCCAAACCACATGCTCCCTGTGCTGTGACAGTCGTCCATACAAGAGAGCAGTAAAACCCTGGGGGTGAATTCTTAAGTGCTGCTGGACCATCTGTGGAGGTGGGCTCAGAGCTGGAGACTGACAAGAGTTTGGCCACTGGGGTTGTATGTGACAGCCATATTAGCACAATTCTGCATGTCCGTGCATCACTGGGTCTACGCAGGCTGGAAATAGGTCAAGACTATGGACCAGGACTGAGCCAGATCAGACCGGACTGGGCCAGATCTGACAGAAACCAAGTGTAATTTCCTGGAAGTATAAATAACCCTCCCCTGTGTTTGTGTAACCTCCACAGGCCCCCTCTGACAGGCCAGTCATACACATTATACACATTGTAACATATATTCAAAATGCAGCTGAGCAGGCATCCGCACACACCCACACACACACACACACGTCTCCGGTCCATTTCTCATCCAGTGCGTTAGCCCTGCAGCCTGTTATCCTGACCCCAGGAGAGAACGGGTCGGCTTTGGGGCCAGAGAAGGTGTTTCTGATGAACTGGGTGCTTGGCTTGTACAGACACTCTGAGCGATGTTCCCATGTTGGCCTCAAGAAGGACGAGGTTGGGGGGAAATTAGAGGGACGTGATATCGCGGGGTGGGGGGTGAGGGGCTCCACAGTGAGTTAGAGTTGAAAATTTGTCTCTGTCCGTCTCACACCTTGAAGATTGATGATTCTTTAGATCAGAATTTGTTTGTGTCCAGAGCTGAGACAGACCGGAATCCAATGCATCTTGAAGAACGACAAAAGATTGTAAGTTCACATCTGATTTTATCCAAGGGAAATTGATAAGACTAAATTTAACTTAGTTAAGGACAATAGTATTTAAAGGGATAACTTGAAGAACTTGAATAGCTGGAAGTCCGTATCAGTTACATATGGATTAAATGGCACCTGTATCCCACTTGTGATCTAATCACTCAAGGTGCTTTTTAGTGCCAAACGCCACAGTCTCTCTGGCTACCCCTCTTCCGGCAGCCTGCCGCTGTTTGTGCCGTAGCTCGAGCCCGGTAGAAGCGATGGCTGTGTGAGGATTGTTTGACAACTGTTTAGAGGAGTCCGTGGAGCTCATTAGAAGGATAGATAGCCAGCCTGGTGGCTAGGACAGGAGAGACAGATGAATGGCAAGAGAGATAGGATGATAACAGAGATAAAAGAGGGGGAGACAGAGAGAGGGGGGATGAGAAAGAGAGAGAGAGCGATACCCATACAGTAGGAGTGGGGACAGTCAGTGCATGTGGTACAAGTAAACACGCTGTCATCTTCTATGTGAAAAATAGGAGACCATGTGTATATATATATTCCTGACAGGGAAGATGTGTATGTGTGTTGGAGGGGTGCACTGTTTTCCAATGGATAAACTGTGGGTCATTCATTCTAAGCATTAATTTGGGATCGGAGGCTAAATACGACGTAGCTTTACAATCTACACCCTCTGGCACAACCTCACACACTAAACCCCCCCCCCCCCCCCACCCCCACCCCCCCAGCCCTGTTCTGCCAGTGACCTGTCATTGACCGTTTGAACTCGACTCTGGAGGTCAGGTGGGGTCCCACACTCCAGGGTCAGGGACTGGTCAGCGAGCAGCACCCCGGACACTTTTCTCTCAGTACAAATCCTCTTTATCACCCTGATTTATGTTATCAGCAGTTTGAGGAAAACTTGAGTTTAAAAAGAAAAGAAAAAAGCCGCCTGTCTTTCTACCTAATATTTCCTCTATGGCATCCCGTTCTACAATGTCCTGGGAACACAAACATACTCCCAGTATGCAGCAGAGAATAAATTCTGATCGTCCAGTGGGGTCCCCAGCATTCCCCGTCGCCCCCGTGGCTCTGACCATGAAGTCATTTAGCCAACCCCCTCCTCACACACACTCCCCTCACCTCTTTTGGTCTTTAGAAGAATGCAGAGAAGCCATCTGAAGCGTTGTGAAGCCTCCAACGTTCATTGGTAATGAATTATTTTAATGACCGGAGACTCTTAGAAAAACAAAGCTCTTAAATCACAGAACTACTCAAGACGTTGTGAAGGGCTATTTTCATCCTGTTCAAAGCACCATTTGGCTCCCATGAGTCGAATAGACAGACAAAAGAAAATGGAAAATGGAAACAGAGCAAAAGCGTTTTGTTTTTCTTTTCTTGTTTGAAGTGTGAGACATTTTTCACTGAATCTCAATGGACGCTCGTTCTTTTGGTTGACAACAGTTTATACAAAGTTGAGATTAGAAGAGAAACAAACAGGTAACCATTGCACAACAATTGACTCGACAAAATCTAGCCTCCGACATGCACTTGAAATATCAACCTGTTGGTTTAATAATTTAAATACGTTTTTTGAATCACCTTTAAATCACTGGGAGAAGATTGAAAACAGCATTCTTAAGCTGCCCATTGATACACTTCCAGAAAATAGTTAAAAAAAATTCTCAGAGTTAAATCATTGCTCATGGGCTGAAACATGTGTCCCATCATAAAAGAGGGCATGACCACTTGTCTTGCCTTTTACTGGGGGTGGAGACGTGTCATTGTGCCAGGCCATGACACCAAAAACACAGGCTCTACACAAGTGCTGAACATTTTTAATCAGAGATAAAGTTAGCAATAACAGGAGTTCCTCTGATAATTGACATTATTATACGTTTGTTTTTTTATATTAAAAATGTGTATATAGGAGGATGACCCAAGCAACGTACACACACACATGTTCACACACACATACCCGCACACAGAGTGTATGAATGGGCCAACAGATGCACACATAAACTCATTGTACAGTGGAGAGTCTGACTAACATCCTCTAATCCATAGGCCACAGCCACTCCAGATAGCATCTTCATGCCTGCTGTGGACAGCCCTCACATATTACCTGGGATATAATCATCTCCCATCTCTCCTTGCCTCTCCCTCTGGCTACACACAGGAGCACCTGTCAATCAAAGTGGCCACTAATGCACTCCATATGAGACCCAACAAGCGGGGAATTCTGGAAATCCCATATTCTGCCCTTTTATTTACCCTCCTGATAGGTAGACAAATTTCTTTATTGACACAGGTAATGTGGTGATCGGAAGCAGAGGAAGGAGGGTCTCAGTTTCTTTTTTTAACAGTCTAAACACTGCTTATTTGAAGTAGAGGCGATGGAGCAGCAGATAGGGAAGCCTGGTGTTATAGATCTGTGGGGTCTGGTTGAGACTTCTTGTTTTGAAATAATTAAATGTGATCTCCCGTGCCCTTGATCCTGGGGGGTAAAGGAACACAAGCAGGTGAAATGAACCACATAATTGAAAAATCCAGAGTGCAATCCAAAACTAAGTGGCCTTCTGAAACCGTACCACGGTGGGCACAACAAATTTAATAAATAACTGCTGGGCACTCCAGGGGGGGGTGGGTTAGGTGTGGGGGGTGGGGGCTCCGCTGTCCCGTCAAAGAGGCCCAATGTTTCCAGGGGCGCAGAGCGTCCGCCGGGAGCGGAGGTGACACCGAGTGTGTTGTCAAGCGTAAATCCCAATGCAGAAGGCCCTCGCGAGATGGGTGTCCATATATCAAAGGTCTCACTGACTCGGACTGCCATTTGATCTCCGCTCAGGAAATTCAAAATTCCAGGCAGATGAGGGGTGAAACTGAGAGGCCCTTAAGCCCAGCTTGTGCTAGTGATTAGGGGCAGCTGTTTCGATTCACATTTCGAAGGACTTGAACTCTGCAACCTGCCACATTTCTACGTGGTCGGCGGGGCTCGGACGGACCAGTGAGAAGGGCGATGGCCGTGGCCGTGGTGGTGGTGGTAGTCCGAGATGGAAAAAGATCTGAGCGATAGGACTGAACGTGTGTATGCAGTAAATTATGTGATGGATTTTTTCCCCTTGTTCTAATTCGTCAGAGGTTTCTGGTGAAAATTTAAAGGAAAGATCCATAAATTAGTCATGAGCATAAAGATTAAAAATAAACCTGTGGGTTTCTTGGCATAGTCCTATTAGACACACATACATGATTGAATTACAGATGATTTCACAGTGAATAAAGGGGTACAGGGCAGTAACCTAAACATCCCAAATCCTTTTTGCCCTAACAATTATAATTGTTGGTCGCATTGATTAATACAAAAAAATACATGTACCACAATGTAAACAGCAAGAACTATGCGTGAGCCTACTTTAAAACACCTTCTAATAGTCGTGCAAGTCATCAGCCTTTGGATAACAGAGGTAACCACACTACAGGTATTCGCACCGGGTGAAAGGACGTGAGATGTGAAGGATAAAACCGATAAAGGATGCACAGGATAAAGGCAAAAAAAAGTATGAAGTTATAAAAGACAGGACATTGAGTTAAAGAGAGTGTGGGAGGTGTGTGTGTGTGTGTGTGTGTGTGTGTGAGTGTGTGTGTGTGTGTGTGTGTGTGTGTGACAGGCACAGAGAGACTGAGGGAACAGGCGCAGAGTGGTGCAGGCACATAAACGATTAGTCCCAAACATGAGTTGACAGCTGGATGCTTGACCTTGGCTGGGTGTGAGCACAACAACCCCCAGTGTTCATTTACATCCCCTCCATGCCAAGTCATTTAGACACAATTCTTATTCCAGTGAAAAGGAGGAGGACGAGGACGGAACCTCAGGTCAACTCTCTCCACAAAGACCTCCAATAGTCGGCCAAGTTTAGAGGTGTGGCTTAGCGTGAGGTGCTGTTGGCATTATAGACAACCTTCACACCCCTCGGGGTCCTTTTGGGCAGACTGACACATTCACATTCAGAGTCATATTACGAAGTGTCAATGATGGGATGCTTAGAGGTGTTAGTGAAGAGAGTCTCGGCCCACTATTTTTATTGCCATGGAAGTTGGGGGGATGCCCAGCTTATTAGACCATGATCTATTTGCTTTTAAACGGGCTTGGAGGTCACAGAGCTGTTGTGATGTAGGTCAAGGGTGACCAGCTGATATGTCAATCGCTGGATGGCCACATTAACTGGCCCGAGGTACGACACGAGCACGGAAGACCTTGCTCATATCCCGTTTCATATTCAAGAATAACTAAGTACGGGCCGGGGAGTATGCCAAAAAACAAATGTACAGCAACGTGACACCAATTAGATTAGTCAATACAAGTCAATTTCTCGACGTGACCTTTTACTCCTCTTTGACCTTTTGAACTGCACCTACCTGCAGATGATTCTAAACTAATGGTGGTCTTATCAGTGAGCAACAAGAGGGGCCACTGACCCCTTGACTTGCCTCTGATACCTTGTAAGTGATTGTTTGAGGACACTTATCTGAGAGCACCTCAAAGTTCGTCACTCACAGGCCTGAGGGGTGGAACTGCACTCAGTAATCACTCCGCTCTGATTGCAGTTAACCCGTTCAGACCTGATAAAACATCTTTGTGTAAACACCTTTAGGGCTATAGGTGCAATGTTGGCATGCTTCTCCCTTTGGACCCGGATGAGATGAGTCTTTATATGATGGTGGTCAGCATGTAAGGGCCATTTCAAGATGTACATTGTGATTTGTTGAAACATCCACGAGAAATGCTAAATCCATGGTGGAGAACGAAGTTTGTTTCTTAATGAGCGCTCTTGTTTTTTAAGGTTGCAAGGCTCACTCAGGAAGAAGGTCTATTTGAATTCATTTATTTTTTTATGTACACGTTCAGCTCTTCAGAAAACCTTCAGATCCATGGTGATTGTTTTCAATCATGCTTAGGTCTTAGAGTGCATTTCTTCTTCAGTGCCGTATGTCTTAATGGGTTGAAGGTGTTAAGGGTCAAAACCACTTCAAAAGTATTTATGACTGTTCCACTCTTGATATGAACCCGTTCTTCTGAAATCAACATTCATCACATTGTGTGACGCAGGAACGAACAGTGGGGTTCATAACTTGAAAACTGAAACATCTACCACAAAGCAATGAATATCGCAGCCCTTAATTGGATCAGCCCTGTGAACCCCGCTTTGCCATTCACACGAGTGAGAGGGACCCTCTGCCAGGCCTCTCTGTCACCCTTATGTGCTGCGGGCCGTTGCCCTGGATTTATGGTACATTTCACACTCCACCACCACGCAGAGAGCCAGTGATCTGGACCTAGCATCGGGGTGTTAATTGGCCAGCCCCTGCCAATAAGCGAGACAAATAACTCGTGACTGCTTGGGCTTTCCAAAAGGTACCGTACATGACATCCCCTCGTTTTCAAAGGTTGCGTCTTTGTTCAGTTCGCGCACGTTAGCTGTGCGTGTGTATGAATGCAGTTGAGACAGCACATAGGGCGGAGAGTGGGTGGCGGATGGGGGGGGGGGGGGGGGGGGGGGTTCCAAACTTCCAGGAAATGAGAAATGGAGTGTTTCAGGTATTACCAGCGCAATACTCCCATCCTCGGGGCTGAATTAGACTCACCATCTGACTGAGATGAGCAGAACAGAATGGTGTCTCTGTCTGTCTTTGCCTGTGTGTGTGTGT